>NC_067161.1:9259247-9486747 GCF_903995435.1 Acomys russatus
GGGGGAGGGGTATGGGGGAGGGGAGATAGCACCTGGCTGTTACAGTACAGGAGTCCTGCCTTCCTCCTGGTCTAGGCAGCCCCACTTTGTCCTTGGCTGGCAGCCTTGGCCATGGACCTCAGCTTAGAAGTCTCTTGCTCTAGGACAGGATGAAGCCTCCTTTGGGCTCTCATAGACTTATGATCATCTAAGCCTGAGTAGGGACCAGATACTTCTCTTCATGGTCTCCTGGCCCAGGGTGCCCTCTGTCCCCACCTCCTTGCTGGAGAACTAGCCCCTGACCAAACTTCTACCTATTCATCCCCCCCCCACTCTCTCCCCTTTATTTTTTTGAGACAGGTTCTTGCTGTGTAGCCCAGGCTTGCCTGGAATCCACTGCGCAGCTCAGCCTGGCCTTGAACTCCATCCTCCTGCCTCAGCCTCCCTAGAACTGAGTACAACAATTTCTAAAGCACTGGCTGGTGCCCAGCCAGCCCTGTAGCAAGCACAGTGATGGAGGTGGTGGTGGTGGTACCTAATGTTCTAAGCTGTGGTTGCTGGCCATAGGGAGTACCCCCTGCAGAGCCATTCCTGCATTCTGAGTTCTCTGTGGTTCCTCCTCTGTTGCTGTCTGAGGGAGAATGCAGGCCCAGAGGAAGGTGGGTAGGAGCTCTGAGCCTCAGTTTCCCTGTCTGCTGAAGATGGGATGGTCAGCATTTCACCAGTAGAGGGCTGGAAAAACAAAGGTGCCCAGCGCACCAGGAGTACCCACGCAACCCACAGGAGGGTTATCAATGCCTTCCCAAGCTCAGGGGACCCAGAAATCCTGAGTCAGGACTTTTACACACAGGCAGCCAAGAGCTTGGACAGCACAAATCCCCATCAAGGAACAGAGAGGCACCCTCCCTGTTTGTCTGCCTTTTAGCCGGTGACATGGGTTAAGGGATTCTGGGCAGGGTGTGAACCCCGATGCTCCAGTCACCCTGGTTCCTAATGACAGGTGTGGAAGTTGGTGTTCACACCTGAGCTAATGACAGGGTCAGGTTCGAGGTGCAGGTCCTGAGGATAGCATCTAGACCAACAAGGAGGTGCTGAAGGGTTCCCACCCCCACCCCCCGTGGCTGTGCAACTTTAGTGGGGGTTCTTGACCTCTCCCAGTCACTTTCTCGCCTGGAATGGGCATAAGAGTGTCAGCCTGTGAGTATTGGCTAAGGATTAAATGAAGGAATCCAAAGAAAAGGGTGAGAACCATAGGGACCATCAACATAAGGTGGTGGTGGTGATGATGACGATGAAGGAGAAGAAGAAGGAGGAGGAGGAAGAGGAGGAGGAGGAGGAGGAAGAGAAGAAGAAGGAGGAGGAGAAGGAGGAGGAGGAAGAGAAGAAGGAGAAGAAGAAGGAGAAGGAGGAGGAGGAGGAGAAGAAGAAGGAGGAGGAGGAGGAGGAGGAGGAAGAGAAGAAGAAGAAGGAACATATGCTGTGTGACTGGGGCCGTGGATAAGTTGACAGAGTGCTTATCTACTACCATGCATGAAGCCCTAGGCTTGATTCCCAGAACTGTATAAAAACAGGCACGGTGGCACATGCCTGTCATCCCAGCACTTGGGATGTGGAGGCAGGAGGGTCAGAAGTTCTTGGTTATCCCTGTTGACAGAGAGGATTTGAAGCCAGCCTAAGCTGCATGAGACCCTGTGTGAAAACAAGCATGAAACATCCTAGAAACCCAGGAACAAGCATGATATTCCCGTGGGCGGAGCAAAGCTGAGGGAGACCTTGACCACTCCCTGCGCTCTGTTGCTGGTGTCACACAGGGGAGATAAGAAGAGGTTATACACAGGTATAATCACGTGACGGATGAGGACGGGTCTCCAGCCCACCCGTTCTGCTTTCTGGAATGGTGTACATGAGTCTGTCAGGTCAGAGTGCTTCCAGGTCAGGGACGACCTCCTGGGAAAGGTGTGTGAGTGGAGCACTTAAGATCCGGCTTTAGGGTCAGACTCCAATCCAAAGACAAAACCTTGACCTCGATGAGTGATCTCCGTGACTTCCAGGCCAGCCCAGTCCACATAGTGAGTTCCAGGCCAACCAGGGCTACATAGAGAGACCTTGTCTTAAAAATTAAATAGAACTGATCTCACACATCCACCTCCATTGTGGCCCCAGCGCCCCACAGTCTCTCCCAGCCCCATCCAGTCTTCCAGCAAGAAGGCTACCTAAGCGAGGGAGGGCGTGGCTCACGTTCTGTCATAGTAGGGCAGCAATGGTGACAGGAGTGTGAGGCAGCTGGCCTCCTGCACCTCAGTGTGCCAGAGGGACGGATGTTCACATTTTCCTTTTTCTTCAGGCTGGGCCCCCGGCCCTGGGGATGGTACTGCCTGTATTTTGGGTGGGTCTCCCACCTCAGCTAATGTAGCCTAGAGACTCCCTGGTGGGCGTGTCCAGAAATTGCTCTCCAGAATGATTCGAGATCGTATCAGGCTGGCAATCCAGAGTAACCAGCCTCAATGGCCCTGCGCCAGCGGGAGGATCCTGCGTGTAGAAAGGGGGCTGGCAAGAAGCACGTGTTGGGGCCACCCTGACAATCCTGGTGGCTAAAAGTAGCATTTGATGTTCAGCATGCATGAGTTCAAGCCCCAGCTGTGCCTCTTCTGCACTGTATGACCTTGAGGAGATTGCCTCATGTCTCTGAACCTCGCTTTCATCATCTGAGCGATGGGTGTAGTGTCATAATCCTCACCTGGATCAGCTCTGGAGCATTCTTAGAAGAAGGACCCGCCACACACTGCTACGAGGACAAGGTTCTAAGTCTAGAAGCCTGCCTGGCAGTGGATTCATGTAGCTTCTGCGTGCCCCCACTGATGAGTGACAGCTGGAAGGAGAATGTCAGGATGCCTGGTCAGCAAAGCATGCTACCCACCCGCTACCTAGGTGTCTTGGGCAGAAGGAACTGCCCATTACTCCCCTACACCTGTCGAGGGCTGTGGGACATGGTAATGTGTCATTCTTACCACATGCCCAACAGATGGGCTGGCTCCCACTTCTCAGGTGAACACTAAAACTGAAATAGAAAGATACCACCCTGGGCTCACAAGAGGCCTATGGGGCATGTGGCACAGGGGTTCCTGAGGAGGAGGAATCCCGCCCCCATGGCTGAAGCTAGTGGCAGCCCAGTCCAAGGACTCTCCAGCCAGAGGGCAGAATGTTGAATACAGCTCTGCAGCCTTTGTTACTATGCCCCCCACACCTTTTAAGGGTTAGGGCTGGCGTTGTGGGGTGAGGAAGGGAGAGCATTTAGGCAGGGTCTTAACGTACTATGTAGCCTAAGTAGCCTTGAACTCACTACACATCCCAGGCTGGCTTCTCACTCATTCTGTAGCCTGACACACACACCCCTGCCCTCCCCCAATGAACTATGTAGCCCAGATTAGCTTTAAACCCGTGGCTGTTCTCCTGCCTAAGCTTCCCATGTGTTGGGACTGCCTTTATGGGCCACCACGCCCTGGTCTGGCCAGCTCTGTGTGCAGAAGATGTTGACAGAGATCCAGGACAGAGCTGGGCTCAGCCTATGGTAAGGACTGTTAGTGACAATGGTCCTCAGGCACAGTCAGTGGCCAGCCTTGGGGGAGAGGGAGTTTTGGGGAAGCATGGCTTAGTTAATACCCTATAAGTATTAGTTTACCACCCAAAGCTGATGGGATAGGAGTCAGGCACTCCCAGGGAACAGCAACCCCCTGTAGGCAATGTGGGACCTCGCTGGCACCATCTGTGCCCTCCTGCCTGCCTCAGCCTGTCCAGGCATCGGAAGAGGGAACTGGCCTGAGGGCTTCATTCTTTCTGCTTTTGTAGTCTCAGCCTCCTAAGCCTGAGAAGGCCTTCTGCGGTCTCTCTTAAATGGGTCCCCACTCCTGCTGCCTCCAGAACTCACAGCCCAAAGGGCTTCTTAGCTGGCCCTTTGCCGTTCCTGTTTTAACCCAGTAGACAGCCCATCTTCCTGATGCAGGCATAGCCACTGCTGCATGTGACAGCAGTGTCCCTGCCTGTTTGACTTTTCTGGGACACTGGCAAATGCTGCCCCGTATAGTGTGAGTGCCTATCCTGTCTCCATGCTGTTCCTGGGCAGCCGAGGCCTTTGCCCAGGCTGTGCCTCCTCCTTGAAGTGCCTTACTTCTTCTTGCTCATTTACGTGGGTTCCCAGGAGCCCTCCCAAGCCTCCTACTGAGACAACACCCATCCATCCAGCCCATTGTCTCACCTAAGTCAGTCTTATCTCAGGGTCTTTTGGGTTCGTGTGCTAGCCCACTAGACCACGAATGAAAGAGTGGGGTCAGCCATCAGACCAGAGGCTCGGGAATGGGCAAAGTAAGTAGAAGCTGGGTAGAGTTCTCTCTGGAGCCTGAGCAGTGTGGCCCCACCCCCATCCAGTCTCTGTCCTGGACTAACGAGCGGGCAGAGTAAACAGCAGGTAACAGTGACGAGCAATAGGTACTGAAATATAGGAGAGAAAGGGGAAATGGGAGCATCTAAGCTGTGCCAAGGGCAGGCAGGAGATGACAATAAAGATTTGACAAGACAATAGTATCCTCACAAGGCCACGCTGAGCAGGCAGAGCAAGTGGATGAAAGGTGAGAGAGGACGAAAGTAGGTTTTAAAATGTACAAAGAAAGCCGAGCATTGTGGCGCACGCTTTTAATCCCAGCACTCGGGAGGCAGAGGCAGATGGATTGCTGTGAGTTCGAGGCCAGCCTGGTCTACAAAGTGAGTCCAGGACAGCCAAGGCTACACAGAGAAACCTTGTTTTGAAACAAACAGACAAACAAAAAGTACAAAGAGCAGCCAGGTGTGCCGAAGCAGGTCTGTACTCCCAGCGCTGGGGAGGCTAAGGCGGGAAGATTGTGAGTTCAGGGCCAAGCTAGGCCACATGGTGAGACCTATCTCAAAACAAAACAAACAAACAAAAAGCTACTACCAACAGCAACAAAATGAAAAAAAAAGCAATGTTATCAATAACTTTTGGATGTTGATAGATGTACTAAAAGCATAAATGGAGGGCTGGAGAGATGGCTCAGCAGTTAAGGACATGTGTTGCTCTTCAGAAGACTTGGGTTCAGTTCTCAGTACCACATGGTGGTTCATAACCAGGAATTCCAGTGTCCATTTCTGACTTCCTCAAGCACCAGGTACACTTGTGATGTACAGATGTACATGCAGGCAAAACACCAACACACACACACACACAAACACACACACACAATAAAAATGTAAATATAAATATAATTATGTACTCCTGTGAGGGGGGCTTGAAGGGTGATCAATATAAAAGACCTTTTATTTATTGTTTGTTTGTTTCGAGACAGGGTTTCTTTGTGTAGCCTTGGTTGTCCTGGACTCACTTTGTAGACCAGGCTGGCCTCGAACTCACAGAGTGCTGGGATTACAGGTGTGCGCCATTGCACTCTCTCCTTTTATTTATTTTTAAAGAAAGCCTGAAGTGAATATGGCTATGAAAGGACATCCACTAAGTCCTAGTAACAGGCACAGGGGTGACCACTTCTCTTTGGTACTATTCTGCAAGCTCTACAGGGTCACGATGACTTATCTCTACTTCAGAGTGACACTCTAATGTCCAGAGGCACCATGGTTAGCTTGAGCCCTGTCAGTACCATAGGAACCTTCAAGACCAGATTCTTGACTTGACCTTTGTGTGTCTGTAACGAGAGCTGGAGGCCTGGAAGCCAGGAGGTGGGTGGCCTTCCCTAGGCAGAAATAGTTCAGGCCTTAAAAATAGAGCAGGAATTACGACCCCAGCAACCCACTCAGTGTAGGATTTACTTCCTCAGGATTAATAACTGGGTGTTGGGGGGGGGGATATTGACTGTCTAATTACCACAGAAGTTTCTAGTAGGGAAAATATCAGTCAATTGGCTAATCAATCTGGTATTTATTGAATACCACCTGAATGTAGCTTTTTCTTAAGATTTCCTTCTGGTGGAGACTTGGAATTTTTTCTCATCCCTGTTGCTTAGTTTTAAGAGTTTTCTGTGCTTCAGTTCCTCGTTCTCAGCCCTGGCTGTATTTCAAAATAACCTGAGGAGGTCTACCAGGATATGTCTTATCTCAGAGTAATTAAATCAGAGCCTTTAGAGGCAATTGGCCTCTGTTCTTGAGCTGTGCAGTCAGGAGTAACCACAATAGTGATGTTGATGTCATGCTCTGTCCTGTCCTTAGGGGTGTGTATATTATATTTCCCCTTTCAGTGGCAGTTTCCTGGAATGTCACCTTCTGTTCCTTTACACCTTTCAGTTCTTTCCTGTATCACTTAGTTTCAGGTATGTCTTAAGATGTCATACAGTCCAGGTGTGGTGCTGCACACCTTTAATCCCAATACTTGAAAAGCAGAGGTAAATGGAATTCTCTGAGTTCCAGGCAAGTCTGGGACAAATATCTTTGAACAGACATGGCCCCATATAGCCAAGGCTGGCCTTACACTTGCTATGTAAGTAAAGATCCCTTTGGACTCCTGATCATCCTTCCTCCATCTCCCAAATCCTGAGATTACAAACATAAGCCATCATACCCAAGTTATGGGGTGCTGAGAATTGAAACCAAGCTTCGTGCGTGCTAGGCAAGCACTCTGCCAACTTGAACTAGATCCCAAGTCCCTTAATTGGAGAGTTTAACTCATTTATGTTTATTGCAGTGACCAATGTGTTTGGACCGACTCTGATGCACTGACATTTATAGTGCTTCTCTTTTTCATTTCTTAGTTCTTTCTCACCTGTTCACTGGATTGAGTTATATTTTCCAGAATTAAATTTAGATCATAAGAGTACCTGTAATCCTAGCACTCAAAAGGCTGAAACAGGAGGATTGCAAATTCAAGATCAGCCTGGTCTACAATAGTAAGACTCTGTTTCTCCAACAAACAAACAAAAACAAACTGGATTATGAGGCCTGAATAGGACTAATGAGGCTGAAAATACCCTGGCCTAAGTAATTTCCTAATTATAATCACTGGGGTGTTTTCTTAACCCTCCCTATTAACCTATAAAGTTTAAGACAATAAAGATTTACTCATGTCTAGGGTGGGCCCTTCTGTAACCCTTAATTCCAGGGCTTGCATAAGCTTGGGGCTCAGAGTATAGGAATTAAATGGAGCAGGCATTTTATGGTCTGTCTACAGCTCATATCTCCAGGGGATTATGCTCAAAATCCTGTCCCCAGGGTCTGTGCCAGAGGAAGGAAGATGGCAAGGCATTTGTGTGCAGGAGTGAAATGTGTGTTTAAAGAGTACCTGCTGGGCTGCTGCAGTTTTTGGGTGCATAGGAAGACTCTGTCTTAAAAAAAAAAAAAGTTAATAATAACAATAACAACTGCATTAAAAAAAAAACTACCACAAAGCAATTCTATTGGTCCTTCTTGGCTATACATGTGCAGATGTGTTGAGATTCAATGAGACCCCCACCACACCAGCCTGCTCTGAAGCTCAGCATCCCACCTCAGTGTAAGCCAAAAGCATCCATCCTGGCAGGTGGCCAGAGGGTCAGAGAAGGAGCCTGTGTGTCACTGGATGGAGTGTGTGGCACAGGTTCTTACCATGTTGGTTCCTTGCACTTGAAAGTCCTGTTCAGAGGGACAGGTGGGGAATTCTTGTGGTCACATCTGAAAGAATGACTCAGCCTCAGTTTACCACTTCTGATTGTCACCTTGCCTGTTACCTGAGATTAATTGTACTGACCATAATGCCAACAAGATGTCAATTACCTTGTCACTCCTGGTAGTGAGTGCCTCGCCCTTCTGTTCCTGGTGTCTTTTGTCACTTTGTCTGGGACTGGGGAGGTTGCTTTGGAGCCTGGCTGCTTAGAGTCAAATCTAATCTGATGCTACCGTTTCATAGCTGTGTGACCCTGGGCAGGTTTCTTAAATGCACTTTACCTCAGATGACGTCATCTGGAAGAGAGGTTAGAAGTTGCTGATGCGCTCTAAAGTGTCTGCTCATTTCAACGCCTGTTGCTGGAGCCCCAAACACATGCAAGGCCTGGAATTAAGGGTCATAGAAGACTAGTGTGTGCCAGCACAGCCCTGTAACTCTGCAGCAATAGAGAGGCTGAGGCAGGAGGATCACACAATAAGATAAAACTCAAAAGAGTGTTGAAGAGGTGGCTCCATCAGCATTTGTCTCCCAAGGGTGAGGAACTGAGTTCAAGTCCAGGGACCACATGTTAAAAGCTGGGTGTGGTGTCTCACATCGGTAGTCCCAAGAATAGGGGGTGTAAGGTGGAGACAATGGATTCCAGGAAGTGTGCTGGACAGCTAACCTGGATTACTTAGTAAAGTCCCAGGCTACATATGAATGACCCTGTTTCAAATAACAACTGGAAGGCAGCTAAGAAATGACAGCTGAGGTTGTCCTCTGACCTCTACGTGGACAGATGGGCGTACTCACACACCACATGCATGTATACTCTTCCCCAACAACACACACACACACTAAAACACAGTGTGCAAAGGTGGGAGTTGGCTATATGGCTCAATGATAAAGGCACTTGCCACCAAGTCTGATAACCTAAAATTTGTTCTTCAGGGCATACATGATGGAAAGAGAACCAGTTCCTTCAAGTTTTCCTCTGACCTCCACACACACATGCCCATATCTATACACATATGCACAAAATAACTAAAACATAATAAAAAAAATTAAAAGCCCCAGAACTGTAGCACTGCCCTTCCTGGCTCCTTAAAGAACAACACATGAAAAGCTGAGCAGTCAGTGGGCACCTACCTAGTGGATGCTCTGCGTCTAAGTCTGTGTCTAACCCCTGACATTCCAGTCACGTTCTGAGTCTCTCTTTAGAGGACACTGGGCTGGGGGACCCACCACACCCAAGTCAGCCTCTATCACACTCAACGCCCCTCAGAGCCACTGAGCCCACCCCTGGCTCCAGAGGCAGGTGAGATCTAGGACGGCTGTGGCTGCAGGAAGCTCTGGGAAGGCAAGTGGTTCCTGAGAACAAGTGTGCACTCCCACGTTCCAGGCATTCCTGCTCAGGTGTTTCCCCACCTGCACACGCCCCACACTCACCGAGACAGAATTAACCTCAAAAGGGAGGAACTGAGGCAGGACCAAGGGCTGGTGCATGGGGACTGACTCAGGCCTGGAGAGTCAGGTGGCTGTGGTGAGAATGGAGTCGCCACCTCCCCTTCAGGCCTCACCTCTACAAAAGGAGAGGCAGAGTGACAGGGACACTCTGGGCAGGCAGCGACAGCTGAGGTGGAGGTGGTGGCAGAGAGCGGGCCTCTCTAGGACCACTGGGCAGCAAGTGGCTCTCAGAGTGTCTGCTCTGGGGAAAAGCTGCTCTCCTAGCCTGGGAACAAGCCAAGTCTCCACCTCTGTCCTGCGTCCTGGGGGTCCAGCTATGTCTTCATGCACTGAACCCCCTATACTCCAACCTGGGCTCGGCTAGGCAAGGCTGAAGCCCTGCATCCTTTGGGAGTCAGTCTGTCAAAGAGCAGGTGGCAAACGCCTAGCTAGTGTGTGTGTGTGTGTGTGTGTGTGTGTGTGTGTGTGTGTGTGTGTGTGTGTGTAAATGCCTAGCGTGTGTGTGTGTGTGTGTGTGTGTGTGCAAATGCCTAGCGTGTGTGTGTGTGTGTGTGTGTGTGTGGAAATGCCTAGCGTGTGTGTGTGTGTGTGTGTGTGTGTGTGTGTGTGTGTGTGTGTGTGTGTGTTGGGGTGGGTGGGATTCCAGGGAGCAAATAACTGACTTTATCAAGTAGCCATAGGTACCAAACTCTGAGCAAGGCAGGCATGCAATGGGTGCCTCATCCCTTTGCTGCACAGGCCCCAGGACCTGCCCCCTAGACCATGTGACTTCCAGGTCTGGCTTGGGAGTCTTCATACGAAGGAGTGTGAGCGTTCCCTGGTATGCAGGCATTCTTTTTTCTTTTTTTAAGTTTTTAAAGACAGGTTTCTCTGTGTGCAGCCCTGGCTGTCCTGAAATCACTCTGTAGACCATGGTGCAGGCATCCTATCCTAGCTATTCCCACGCTACAGATGGGACAACTGCGACTCAGAGAAGCCATGACACTGGCAATGCAATAAGAAAGGGAGGAACCCAGGCATCTGACTGGGCTGTGTGCTTAAGGAAAAGCTCTGCTGCCCTGATCTTATGGAGGCATCTTTCCACCTCCCTGCCTCACCCACCCATGCTGTGGAAAAGGACCAGTGGCCCCTGCATGAAATTACAATTGTTCAGCAGGCAAGCAGGACAGGAGTCAGGGTCTGTCGAGACCCCTGTGTTCCTCCTTACGCAAGCAGAGTGTTTGTGTTTGAGTGTGCCCAGTGGATGTCCTGTTCTTGGCTCCTTGATGGTATCTTTGCTGGTACTGACAAGATTATGGGCTGTCCTGGCCGTGCTGTGAAGTCACGTAGCACAGGGCTCAAACTCCAGTTTCCCACTTTGTAAGTCACATCAGAGCCACAGAGTCCCCAGCACAGAGCAGGCAAAGCTGTAACTACTGAACCACTAACTGCCAGCAACAGAGCTAGGACTCTGTGGTTCCCTGCCCTGCCCCCGAGGTTGCTCTGCTCCAGATACATCCTAGGGACACAAAGAGATACCTGTTCCTGTCCCCAGAAAGCTCTTGTCAGGGCCTCATGTTCTTCGTCACAGCCCTAGAGCTCTGTCAGGGTGACCATTGCTGTGATGAAACACCTTGACCAAAGCGACTTGCAGAGGAAAGGATTTGTTTGCCTTACACTTCCACATCTTACTCCTTCATGAAGGAAGTCAGGACAGGAACTCAAACAGGGCAGGAACCTGGAGGCAGGAGCTGATGCAGAGGCCATGGAGGAGTGCTGCTTACTGGCTTGCTCTCCATGGCTTGCTCAATCCAAGACCACCAGCCCAGGGGTGGCACCACTCACAGTGGGATGGGCCCTTCCCCATTGAACACTCACTGACGAAATGCCCTACAGACTTGCCTACAGCCTGATCTCACAGAGGGAGGCATTTTCTAATTGAGGGTCCCTCCTCTCAGACCACTAGCCCGCACAGGCTCCAAGAAGGCACCCAGCAGCCTCCCAGCCAGCCTGGCCTCACTTCCCCAAGCTAGGAGAAGGAAGAGGGGCACAAGAGGACCCCACTGGGCTTGCAAGATGCTCTTGGTGGGCAATCCCAACCTATGTCCAGGCCTGGGCTGAAAGGGCTGTTTCTGGGGACATCAGAGTCCTGGGCCCTCCCAGTCCTGTTCCTTTACATGCTGTGGAGTCTGAACAAAGACTTTGAGGTAGCGTTTCTCAGACCTCAGCATGACTCCCTCCTTCTCTGCCATGGGTGGGTGTCTATGGGCCTCACTTAGCCTGTCTCAGTTTGCTGAAAATCCCAGAAATATAAAAGGAACCATGACCCTTTACGTGAAATGGAGCTTTGTTCTAACTTCTCCAGCTTCCTCCTTGGTGTTACTGTCTTCCCTGGTCCCTGGTGACATTGAACTCCCAGAGTCCCTTGCTCCCTTCCATCTGCTGTCAAGGAAGTTCCGCCTATGCATGTGTGTTAGCTGGGGCACAGTGGGATGGAGATCATGGGGTCACTGGGCAGGAGTCCCAGAAGTGGCATGGTATTGTCTTTGGTGACAAGTAATGGGTATCGGGACACCCTCCTGAGTCCTACCTTGGCCTGTGAACCTGGCATACAAGGCCCGCATGGCAGCAATCAAGCTCTCCCTCCCACAGAAACCCCCTGCAGAAGCCACACACAGTGTGAGGACAGTGTTAGCCTCAGTTCCATTTTTTGATAACTCTAGAGGGAGGGACGGTGCAGAGAACCAGTGACCCCAGGGACATTATTACTGCTGAACACTACTGAGGTACCAAGCTACCCACAAACCACCAGGAGCATGTTGGGTGCCCTACTGAGGTTACCAAGCTACCCGCAAGCCACCAGGAACATGTTGGGTGCTCCCTGTGTGGTCAGACAGTAGTACCCCACTTGAGGAGCATAAGTAACCACAGATCTGCTGTTAGATGCTGCTCTGAAACCCCACCTCAATCCTTGAGCCCCATAAATGTCATTGAGACACCATGCCGATGTCTGATGCAAGCCGTGACTAAGCAGCAGACTGTGTTGGCCCCGTTGTAGGGATGATAAGACTGGGGATCAGAAGACGGACAATCCACTGGGCGTAGTTGTACGGGTCTGTCACCACAGCGTGTAGGGAAGCCGAAGCAGGCGGATCAAAAGTTCAGGCCTTGTCTGAGAGCAGAGTGAGTTCAAGGCTAGCCTGTGCAATTCCAAATAACTAAGAAGAAGGCTGTGGCTGTAGCTCAGGGCACAGCCTAGAATGTTTAAGGTCCTGGCTTCAATTCTCGGTACAACTGTTGGTGTAGCCAGGTCTGGTTCCAGACTCAGATCTTTCCCCATCCACAGCTGTCCCCCATGTGACCCTGGGTGGTGCCTTCACTTCTGAAGTGACCCAGGTAATGGGCAGATGGGGTTGATGGATCTGAGGACACCTTCAAATGACAATGTCCACTGACTGCCCCGACCACTCACACCCCTACCAACTTCTGGGCATGGAAGTGAAGGCTGTGCATGCCCCTTCAGTGGTGCCCTTACTAACCCTGCCCTATTTCGGGGTGGGTAGCTGGGAGTACTTGGGTTTCCCTGGTCCAATCAGGTGTTTGCCAACTGTGGGTGGGACAGGAGTAGGATGAGGGTGGCGGGAAGAGCTGTATCTCGGCCTCCATCAAGGCCACCAAGAGTGGATGGCCCAGTATGGTTCATCGGTGAGATGAAAAGCCCAACCTGCCCAGCCTGTTCCCACGCCCCTCCCTGTTGGTTCCGCTCAACCCCACATTCCTGTGCTGCTGGCATGGAACTCTGCAGCTCCCACAGGAACACACAGACCCCAAGCCTGAGGAGCTACAGCACAGAATGTCCCAGGCTCAATCTCACCACTTTTCTGTAAAGCAGGATAAATAATGCTGGCCTGGCGAGATGGCACAGCAGTTGAGAGCACTGACTGTTCTCCTGGCTTGGATTCCCAGGACATTGCGGAGGCTCACAACAGTCTATAGCTCCAGGTCCAGAGGATCCGACGCCATCTCCTGGCCTCCATGGGCACTGTACACACGTGGCTACTGCCACTGCTGGCCACTGCCCTGGTGGTTCTGCCTCTGAGAGTTATCTGGGGGCTCCTTTGGCTTCTGGCTTTTGCTGCTCAGCATGGCCTCACCTCTCAGCTCCACAGGGGAAAGGCCACAGGAGCAGGAGGCAGCACGGGGGCGGCGGGGGGGGGGGGGGGGGGGGGTCTGTCAGGCATGCCTAAGTGAGCCTGCTTACATGGCTGGAGGAGGAGTGTTTGCACCAATCCCAGCTTCTCTCAGGCAAATAAAGGTGGTGTTTGCACCAATCACAGCAGTCCTTCTGCTAGGCCATCAGAAAGTGCTTCCCTTTAAGCAGTGACACACACAAGGAGGCGGAGGCAGGCGAATCTCTGTGGGTTTTTTTTCCAAGACAAGGTTTCTCTGTGTAGCCTTGGCTGTCCTAGACTCACTTTGTAGACCACGCTGGCCTCAAACTCATAGCAATCTGCCTGCCTCTGCCTCCCAAGTGCTGGGATTAAAGGCGTGCGTCACCACACCTGGCTGGTTTTTGGTTTCTCAAGACAGGGTTTCTCTGTGTAACCTTGGCTGTCCTGGACTTGCCTTGTAGACCAGGCTGGGCTCGAACTCACAGCAATCTACCCACCTCTGCCTCCCAAGTGCTGAGATTAAAGGCGTGCGCCACCATACCCAGCTTATCTCTGTGAGTTTGAGGCCAGCCTGGTCTACAAAACAAGCCCAGGACAGCCAGGGCTACACAGAGAAACCCCATCTTGAAAAACCAAAAGAAAAAAAAAAGGGGCTTCCCCTCTACCTGGGTGGACAGGTTTCAGGCCAGCTCCGGTTCACTGAAGCTCGAGATAGCATAAGATGCCACGCAAACCTTCAGGGCTTTGACCAATGAGTGCTTTTCTAAAGGTGTCTACAGAGTGTTCTAGTTGGCTGCTGCTGGCAGGAGGGCAATTCCTCTGGCTGTTTGACAGTATTTTTGCTCAGGGCAACCAGGGCAGCAAGCCAGAGTCAAACAGCTGTCATTAGGGAGTCACATTGCCCCATCCCACCAACCTTTGCTTATTTACAGGGAAAATAAATAGCAGCCATGCTTACAATCTAAACTCAGCATACCACTAAGAGTGGCTTGAAGAGATTTGGACAGTGCCTAACCCCTGCCTGGGGCCTCTGGCAGAAGTGGGTGCATTCATATGTCTCAGCGCCAGCCCTCAAGAGAAAGGATCCCTTGAGCCCGAACAACCTGAACAACAGAGAGACCCTGTCTCACACCTCTCCCTCATGTTCATAACCACTGTAAATAGACCTTTATTTATAGTCAGGGGTAAAGCCCAGCACCTCATGCACTGAGCTACACCCCACACTCCCTCTAGTGATCCTTGTCATTATTGATCTGTTGTTGATTCTCCCCCCTCCACCCCCCATAAAACATAGTCTCACACTGTAGAATTCCTTATGTAGCCAGGGAATTCTGATCCAGGCTGGCCTTAAACTTGCTTCTGGGAACTGATGTGTGCCACCTATTCCAGCTGGCCAGCCTCTTTAGTTAGTTAGTTAGTTAGTTAGTTAGTTAGTTAGTTAGTTTTTCGAGACAGGGTTTCTCTGTGTAGCCTTGGCTGTACTAGACTCACTTTGTAGACCAGGCTGGCCTTGAACTCACAGCGATCCGCCTGCCGCTGCCTCCGGAGTGCTGGGATTAAAGGTGTGCGCCACCATGCCCTGCTAGAAAGAGATCTTATGAGACAAAATGCACCAACTCTGCAATTCATTCACTTACCGCGTGCAACTCACAAGGGTTAGTATGTCTGCAGAGGGATAAAGTCAACGGCACAAGGAATTCCAGAACATTATATCACCCCAACTCCCCACCACTTACCCCCTGCCCACATTGTCCTTAGCACTCCTAAACCCACTGCTAGTTTAGTCCCAGCCTCATCCAATCAACTCTCTACTCCTGGAGAATTCCTCCACTCTGACATTTCACGTCAGTATGCCCACTGCACTCTCTGGTCCTTCATGTCCGGCATCTTTCCCTGAGTCCTGCTTGTAAGGGTCATCCTTGCTACAGCAGGTGTCTGAGACCACCCCCACCCCGGGCTTTGGCTGAGCCATAACAGATGGGCCACATTTTACTTAATCTACTGGTTGGTTGGTAGACATTTGAGTTGTTTCGAATTCTCATCTGTTATGAATAACACTGAGCAGACAGAAGCCACATTACCATACTTTTTTGGACCATAAGACACACTCAGTTTTTAGAGCAGTAAAACAAGAAAAACAGGAAAAACAGCAATCGGATCATAAGTCGCACCCTAATTTCCCACCCCACTTTCAGGGGAGAAAGTACACTTATGGTCTGAAAAATACAGTAACCCTCTCTTGGCTTAGACCCAAGAGCAAGGACTCATTGGATTGAATGGCAAGTCTTCATTCAGTTGTTGGTTATTCACTTATTTCTTCATTTTGAGATAAGGTCTCACTGTGTAACCCTGGCTGTTCTGGAACTTGCTATGCAGAACAGGCTAGTTTTGAACTCACAGAAATCTACTTGGCTCTGCCTTCCAATTGTTGGGATTAAAGGCGTGCACCACCACACCCTGCTTATTTGTTTGGTTGGTTTTGGTTTTTCAAGACAAGGTTTCTCTGTGTAGCCTTGGCTGTCCTGAAACTTACTCTATAGACCAGGCTGGCCTCAAACTCAGAGATCCACCTGCCTCTGCCTCCAGAGTGCTAGGATTAAAGGTGTGCGCTTGTTTGTTATGAGACAGGGTTTCATGTCTCCAATTTTCTACATGATGGAGGAGGACCTTGCACTCCTGATCCTCCTGCCTCTAACCGCCTGAGTGTTGGGATCACAGGTGTGAGCTACCACCACACGACTTTATTCTGTGGTGTGTGTGTGTGCTGGTGGCCACAGAAGGTCACCTGGAATCCTCTATCACTCTCTGCCTAGTTTCATTGAGCTGCCTCTACTGAACCTGAGTATATGTCTATCTCTATCTGTGTCTCTATGTCTCTGTCTCGCTCTGTCTCTGTCCATCTCTGTCTGTCTCTCTCTCTCTCTCTCTCTCTCTCTCTCTCTCTCTCTCTCTCTCTCTCTCTCTCTCTCTCTCCTAAGCTGCCAGTAAATGCCAGCAATCCTCCCCCTGTCTCTACCTTCCTCAGGGCTGGAGTTACAGAGGTGTGGGTACCATGCCAACTTTTACTGAGATCTGAACTGAGATCCTTCCTGAGCCATCTCTCCAGTCTAGCTTCCCCCCACCCCCTTCCCCTTTGGAGACAGGGTCTCAGATACCCCAGGCTGGCCCCAAATTCATTATGTAGACTTAAAATCCTGATGCTCTAGCCCTACCTCCCAAAGGCTGGCAGTATGTGCACCACACCTGGTTTATGCATTAACTTTCCCCCCACATCTCTGCACCATTTCACATTCTCACTAGCAGCCCATGAGGAAGGGTGGTTTCTTCATGTCTTTGTCAGTGTTAATACTATTTTTCATTCTTTATTATTATTATAACCATTGTGAAATGTGGCAAGTTTGAGCACATGGCATCTTAAACCGATCTATTAAATATGTACTGTGTCTTACAAGGCCTGCAAACTGGTCAAATGAAGATGCTAAGGGCGTGGACTCTGGGGACCGCCTTGATCGGAATCCTGGCTCTGTCGTGTAATTGCTATGTGACTTGGGGAAGGTTTCCTAACCTTCCAGTCCTCATTTTCCACATCTGTAAAGTTGGGATAATAATCTGGTTGTCCATGGTGCTAATCACAGGGTTCTCAGAAGATAAAGTCAGAAGGGAATAGGAACCTGTCATGCAGAAAGTCAGTCTTGGCGCCTGTTGTTACCATGACGCATGCTGTTGTCCTGTGTTGGGTCATGTGGCTTTAGCACCATCCATCTGGGTAGCAGTCAGCGCTCTCTGTTCACAGGCTGTGTGACTCCTGGAGAGTGTTTTGACATCTCTGAGCCTTGTTTGTCTCATTCACAATGGACCACACAAGCCTCCCTAAGTCTCGGTGTGAGGATGACACAGAGGTGGTGTTGACGCCTGGCTGTCACTCAGCCGGTGCCAGATAAGCGGGATACCTTTGTGCTCATCCTCAGCCAACAGGTGGAGAAACTGGGGCTTCATGGGATTAAAGCATAATTCCTGCCTGGAACTGTCCAAGCTCCAGCTGGCCCCTCTTGGTTGTCCACAGCTCTGAGTCCCCTTCTGGGGGGGCACAGTGATGGAGTTCCACGAGTGACCAAGCTGTGGAGAGGCTGGCTGGGGACCTAGACACATTCCCTGACGGGAGGCTGGAAGGCTCCTCTTTTCCCATGGGGTCCTAACAGTGGCTCGTGCAGGCAGGAGAACGTTGAGGAAAGCTTCTCCATCTCCAGATGCTACAACTGGGCTGCTGGTTACTGGCAGGAGGGCGAGGGACAGGGGACTCATTCTCCTACAGTCTGCCTAGCTGAGGGACCAGAGGGCAGGGCGGGCCCCTCACTTAGTCTCCCTGGAATCAGCTTATCCCCCCTGGCCTGGCTTTTGCATGAATACCCCCATTTGATCTCTGTTGGCTCATCCCTCAGACATCAATATTCTCTACTACAGAGCTTCCCGGAGCCTTATAGGCTTGTGACTTCATCCAGGTGGGAGAGGGCTTCCTTGAGTGACTTACAGAACGAGGGCTCCAGGGCCTCTCTTTGGAAAAAAGATGCTTTGGTGGTTGCTTCTGTAGAAGAGGCAGCCCAGGTTGTGTTCTCTGTGAGCTTCCAGCCCACTGCCCTGACACAGGGCAGGTCCTTAGGCAAAGGTGAGGAGGTGGGCGGGTGCACTCATAGCTTCCTTTGCCACTGTCATTTCTGCCCCCCTGCTTTGCTCACTTCATTAGTAACTGCCATGCTGGCCCTCAATCACTGGTGGGTATTCAAGGCCCCCAAGAAAGCAAACAGAGATAGTATACAGTGCCCTAGGTTCTGGCAACCTGGACTCCAGGGTTTGCAGCAGTGTCCAGGAGCCTCAGTCTCTCCTAAACTGGGAGGATCACTTTGAGGATCTAGCGACCCCCCACCCATCCCCCCACTGCCATCCCCGCCTGCCCCCAGACCAAAGGATGCACCCAGGACCTACCTTTTTTTGTCTTTACTGGACATTGTGGCCAAGACCCCAAACTCATCCACATTTTTCAAAACCCATCTATACAATGGGATATTCTGCTGGGGAAAGGAATAGAGTTGTCGCAAAGATTGTGACTGGGGTGGGCCTCCAGGATACTACGAGAAGCCACACATGAAGGGCTACAGATAAAATGTCAAGCATAAAATGCACACAGGTAGAGTAGTGGTTGCAAGGAGGGGAGAGGAGAGAGAGGTGGGAGGCAGTTGCTAACAGGGTGGGGGGCGAAGTTTAGGGGATGACTGACACAGTCTTCAGTTAGATAGGGGCCATGACTGTGAACATCTAAACAGACTAAAACTCACTGTGTGTATATTTTCGATGGGTGAACTAATGTGGTGTGAAATATGTCTCCAAGCATACTCTGAACTTGGTCCAGTGGCCTGCACCTGTTATATTGTTATCAGCCAGCTGGGTCCTTCTGCTCCATTGAAATTGTGCAGGGATGGGGGAGGAGCCGTGCAAGGGTGGGGCTTCAGTGTTAACTTGGCTCTGGGTGCTACCCCTGGGTGACTGACAGTAGATAGCTGTGATAACAGGTAGGAGCAGCAGCAAGGCAGCCAGCTCTAATCCCCAGCCTTGTGCCGGTGCAGGGCTCAGGTACCAGGACAATTTAGCCCTGCAAGTGCTATAGCTCCTTTTTCATTTTTGGCTTTAGCTATTATGGAGATATAACGTAAAGCCATGTTAATGCTAGGGCAGGCACTCTACCTCTGGTCTGAGCCCCCAGCAGCCTTTGCTTTTTAATTTGAGGCAGGGACTCACTAAGTTGCTCAAGCCAGCCTTGAACTCGCTGTGTGACCCTGTCAGGCTTTGAATGTGTGTGATCCTCCTGCCTCAGCCTCCCAAGTAGATGGGATGACAAGTCTGTATCACCAGGATGTGCCGTGTTCCAACTCAGGCAGGCCTGGGCCACTGTGATTCTTAGGCAGGTGTAGGAACCCAGAATTCCCTGGCCCCCTGACAGCCTCGGGTCTCTGTGGCCTCACATCACAGCTACCATTTTTTCTGCTGTCACTGTGGACCACACTGTTCTGTGGCTTAACCCCTTCTGCTGTCAGGTATGCTGGGGTCCAGGGCTCCTCACTTTTGCAATGATGCCCAACCTGACAATTTCAGGGAAGGAAGCACAGAAGGGAACCTTTCAGCCAACTCCTCCATAAGGTAACACTTGCTTATAGATGGAAAAAAAAAAAAAAGGCATTGGCACCAGTCACAGCACACCTGCATGCAAATGAAGGCTTCTGTTTGCACCAATCACAGCAGTCCTTCTGATAGACTGTCAGGGGAAATGCTCCTCTTCTGGCTTGGGTAGGAATAGTTGCAGGGTTATCTTGCATTCACCAAGGTTTGTGATATCAAAAAGCCTAATGCAAAAACTGTTTCAAGCAGTTCTGACTCCAGCTGCCTTTAGGAGCCATGACAACCAGCTGTGGTTGTTCAAGGTATCCGTGGAGTGTAGGAAACAGAGCTGGCATAAGGGCAACCCTGCTATCTGTCTGACTGACAGTCTTTTTGCGTGAGGCAGCCAGGATATCAAGAGGGAGTTCATCCTCAGTGTCTTTACTAATTTACTGGACCATGTATATTGGCAGCATTTGCAATAAGACACCAAAGGCCGGGTGATAGTGGCCCACGCCTTTAATCCCAGCACTCAGGAGGCAGAGGGAGGTGGGATCACTGTTGAGTTCAAGGCCAGCCTGGTCTACAAATCAAGTCCAGGACAGTCAAGGCTACACAGAGAAACCCTGTCTCAAAAAAACAAAATCCAAACTGAAACAAAACAAAAGAACCCAGAGGACTATCATTAATACTCATAGTGATTTTTACAGACGTCAGCGGTGCTTTAAGAGTTAAGTGCTTCAACTCGCACCCAGAAAGAGCCTGGTCCCCCTCATCTGTCTCAGTTCCAACATGGATGGCTTGAGTTAGGAGTTGGAGCCGCCCAACACCGAGAGGCCAACCCAACCCCAAGTGGGGAAACACATAAGCAAACATCTCATGCTTTGACAACAGGGCAGAACAGGAGCTTTAAATCCAATGGACAAAGTGAGGGCTGGTACCCTTGCCCCAGGCTCTTTTTGGGTGTTAGTGGCTTCATCCTGTGGGGACAGCCTAGCTCCTGGATGTCTGGCAGGGTTGGCAGGTCCGGCTTGGGGCCAAGGGTGGGGCCAGCCTGGGAGGTTGGAGGCCAGGGGCTTGCACTGAGTCCCGCTTCCCAACTCTTTTCCATCCACAGCATCTCCAGCAAAGAACTCTCAGAGCTGATTGAGCAGCTGCAGAAGAATGCGGACCAGGTGGAGAGGAACATTGTGGACACCGAGGCCAAGATGCATAGCGTGAGTCCCCAGCTCCCCTACTGGGACCTTCTTCACGCAGTTACACCATCCCCAGGGTCACTCGCATCCAGAAGTCTCTGTGGTTGCTCCAAGGAGCACAGATCTTGGCATCTAGAGACTGAGGACCAGAGACCTGAAGTACTTGCCGTAGCTATGGGCCCACCCAGTCCAGTACTTCTGGGATGCTGAGTCCTGTGCTGGGAGGAAAAATGAGGGGGTAACAGTGTGGGGTTCCTGCTTCTACTGTCCTCAAGGAGGAGAAAAGCACCTCCTGGGTGGAGCTTTTTCTGGGCAGTGCCTTTCTCAGAGTGCACTTTCCTTGTGGGCAGAGCTTCCCCTGGGAGCCTCCAGGTGTGGAGGAGAACTTTTCGGGGTCTAACCTGGGGTAGGATGTGCATTTGTACTCACTAAGTGTTCCCTCTACTGTATGAATCCCTCTCAGAGGGTAGGAACACTCACCTGGTCAGGGTGTTG
The DNA here is from genome assembly GCF_903995435.1 of Acomys russatus. Classification (NCBI taxonomy): domain Eukaryota; kingdom Metazoa; phylum Chordata; class Mammalia; order Rodentia; family Muridae; genus Acomys; species Acomys russatus. Next base: position 9,280,313 of record NC_067161.1, read on the forward strand.
CAGGTTCCAGGAAACCGAAACCCAGCAGGTACAGCCTGGAGCTCCATGCCACCAACACAAAGGGCACCTCCACCGACTCGCAGCCTCCTTTGCAGGGGAATACATATCACCATCCCCTCAGATCCCCTTCTGGCTGAGATGCTAAAAGAACTGGATTTTAGTCAGTGGCAGAGGGCCCCAGGGTAACTGCAATGGGACTGCTAAGAAGTAAGCTAGAAAGCCAGATGGCATTTGAGTTTCAGAGCACAGTTTCCCTGGGTGTCATCGGGACCTGGTATGCCTGGTACGTTCGGGCCTCACCTATATTCTAGTGTGGATTGTTGGTCATCTGAAATTCAGGTGTAGCCAGGAGCTTATGCTTCATCTGGCATCTTAGTGACCAGATGGTTAAGAGCCAGCGCTGACAGAGGAGGGGGGAGGACCAAAGATGGGGAAGTCATAGTCCACCGGGCCCCACTGTTGTTTAGCCTGTTGTGGCTGCTCCTGCCTCCACAGTCTCCTCTGACAGACTGGGTTTGTGATCCCAGAGCCTGACTACAGACAACACAGAGCACTCAGAAGACAGGGTGGGGGTGGCAGGTGGCAAGTAGGTTCACTGGGGTCAGCAAGCCAGGGGGTCAGGCCTGGCCCAGGCCTGCAGGGACTCAGGATTCCCAGACTATGTCCCTCACTGCTCAGAATACTTGTCCCTCCCAACATGCCTCTGTGATTTTTTTTTTTTCCTGCTCTCCTCTTTCCTGACATCCTGCAATGGTGTTTTGTTTGTTTTCTTGCCTAAATGAAAATTGTCTTGTTGGATGTGTCTGTTTTTCTCTCACAACCTGAATAGTGCGTGCTCATTATTAGAATTTTAGGACAGATAAACAGTATGATAAGGGAAATTAAAATCCCATAGAATCCATCCTCAGAGGCGTCTTCCAGCCCTGAGCCTTCAATGTGCTATGTTTAACCTTCTCTTGTGTGTGTCTGTGCGCGTGTGTGTGTGTGTGTGTGTGTGTGTGTGTGTGTGTGTGTGTGTGAGAGAGAGAGAGAGAGAGAGAGAGAGAGAGAGAGAGAGAGAGAGAGAGAGAGAGAGAGAAGGTTCAGGCTTCCTTTTGTGTTTGCCTGAGGAAAGACTCAGTCTGCCCATGCATGTGTGCATATGTACATGTAGTGCCCGGGATAGAGCTCAGTACTGTGTGCACACTGGGCACACCAGTGAGCAACGCACCAGCCCTGAGCTGTTCTTTGTTTTTTTGTTTCTGTTTTTCTTTCTTTCTTTCTTTCTTTTTTTTTTCCTTCTTTGTTTATTTGTTGAAACAGGGTTTCTCTGTGTAGCCCTGCCTGTCCTGGAACTCACTCTGTAGACCAGGCTGGCCTCAAACTCAGATTCACCTGCCTCTGCCTCCAGAGACGTGCTGCTGCCACCACCAGGCTCTGAGCTGCTCAATTTCATATATAATTTATTCAGATTACAACTAAATTGTTATCCCATCACTTGTATCCTCCCATTCCTCCCTCCCTCCCACACTTACCCTATTCCCCTTCCCTAGGTCCATGACCGAGGGGGAATCTCCTCCCTCACTTTATGGTCACAGGCTATCAAGTCTTATCTTGGTAGCCTGCCTATTCTTTCTTTGAGTGCCACCAGGCCTCCCCACCAAGGGGAGGTCGTCAAATATGGGGCACCAGAGTTCATGTCAGAGTTAGTCCCTGCTCTCCACATAACTGTGGAGAATGTCCTGTCCAATGGCTAGATCAGAATAGGAGTTCGATGTTTCCTACTTATATTGTCCTTGGTTAGTGCAACAGTTTGAGCAGACACCCCTGGGCCCTGATCCACCCGTTACGATGTTCTTCTTGTAGGTTTCTAAGATCCTCTGGATCCTTCTACAGAGCTGCTTAATTTCAACAGAACAAAGTTAAAAAAAAAAAAAAAAAGCAGCCACTTTTTTGAAGATTATTGGGCCAAATCATTTCCTTCTTTTGTCCTTTTCTCTGTCTCTCCCTCCTGCTCCTTTTATCCCTTTCTCCCCCACCACCACCTTGTTTGCCCAAATGTTTTCCTGAACTTTCCGTTTTGTTTTTTTTTTTTTAATTGGTGAGAGTTACTTGAGTCACATAAATTTAACCCCTTATAAGGCAACAAGACAACGTTGGAGTCATTCCCATGTCCAGGGAGCCCCCCTCACCCTTAGGCAGTTGCCCCTTCTCTCTCTTCCCTAGCCCCTGCCCAGCGGCTCCCCTGCTTTGTCTCTGTGTTGCATGATGGGCATAGCCCTATGAACAGATATCCAGTGAAGTGTCCTGCGCGCAGATGCCTGAAGCTACAGATAGGCCTGATGGAGTAGTGTCCCTTCGTAGCTTCTCCACCAACACTGTCCAGTGTCCACTCTGGACCACCTTGCTCTCCCACCTAACAATGTGCCTGTTGTGCGTCAGCCCTTGTCAGTCCCTCTGGTCTGAAGGACCGGTTTTATCAGGGTGTAACTCACAGAAAGAGTCCAGAAGTGACCCCATTTATGAATTTACGCCCCCCCCCCTTGTGGATCTGTGCTTTGGTAGATAGTCACCTAGGCAAGATAGAATGCCTAGTGAGGAATTTTCTAGAAAGCCTTTATTGCCCCCTCTCTAGCCCCTCTCACTGTCCATTAGTTTGGCTGGCTTGAACCCTCAGTTACCCACCCAATGGTCCCCCTAGTAGGTTCCCCCCTCTCAGCCAGATGTGTTCCCATCTAAGATTTGCCTGTAGGACTCAGTAATGATTAACAGGCTTGGCTTCTGAAAAATTAATCTTTGACACTGTGGGGCCCAGGGTGGCCTTGGGTCAGCCAGTGACTGGCTGACTCCACCGGAGCCAGGAAGGCCGGATACTCACTCCTCGTCCACAGGGAGCAGAGTCCTTCCATACCTGACACTGCTGGCTCTGCACCCTTCTCCTTTGTTCCTTCCGTCATTTCTTTTTCTGTTTTATTTTTCCTTTTCCAGTCCTCGGGATGGGACCAAAGGGCTCGCCTGCTCAGCACACACTGCACCGCTGAGCTGCACCTCCACGCCCTCAGCTGTGTTCTCCTCCTTCTTTTAGGCAGAGTCTCATGAAGAAGTCCAGGCTGGCTTTGAACTGACCTCATAGCTGAGTCTGGCTCTTGCTCCTTTTCCATCCTCCCTTTGTTTGTTTGTTTGTTTATCAGGTGTGCTCCCACTATGGCACAGGTATGAGGAGCACATGACAAGCTGTAGGAGTTGGCTCTCTGTGTACCATGCAGGTCCTGGCACTGGGAAGCCTGGATGCCATGTCATCAGGAGTGGTGGCAGATGTTTCACCCTTGGCAATCCTGTATCAGCTCCCGTCCTTAGTTTTGTTTTTGTTTTTAAAGATGTATTTGTTTTTGTTGTGTGTGTCTGGGTGTTTGGCTTAAATCTATTGTCTGTGCATCACATGTATACCTGGCACCTGTGGAGGCCAAAAGAGGGCTTTGGATCCCCTGGGACTGGAGTTACAGATGGTTGTGAGCTGCCACGTGGTTGCTGGGAACAGAACTCAGGATCTCTGTGAGAGCAGCCAGCGGTCTCGACCACTGAGCCATCTCTCCAGCCCCATCTCCCTTTGTCTTTTGCAGTAAGGTCTTGCTGTACACTGGTGGCTGACCTTGAATTTGATTCTCCTCCCCAGTACACCGCCACACCCTTTCTTCCCTCTTCGAAAAGTGGTGCCTGCTTGACACCTTAAAAGGTGCTTGTGGTCTGAGTATGCCAGCCACTCGCACTCACACTTGGAGCAGTGTGATGTTCTCACAGATCAGTGTCAGTGGGCTCTTTCTGCCATTTCTATTCATGCCCTCCCTTGGCCGCATGTCAGGCAGCTGCTCTGCTACTTCCTGCCCTTGGGGGCTGCCCGTCAGGGAGTTTTCACCTTAATGGAATCCCACACCCTTGGTCACTGTGTCACCTCTGGTCACTGTGTCACCCCCTGGTCACTGTGTCACCTCTGGTCACTGTGTCGTCCCTGGTCACTGTGTCACCCCCTGGTCACTGTGTCACCCCTGGTCACTGTGCCATCTCTGGTCACTGTATCACCCCTGGTCAGTGTGTCACCTATGGTCACTGTGTTACCCCCCTGGTCACTGTTTCACCTCTTGTCACTCTGTCACCCCTGGTCACTGTGCCATCTCTGGTCACTGTGTCAACCCCTGGTCACTGTGTCACCTATGGTCACTGTGTCACCCCCTGGTCACTGTGTCACCTCTGGTCACTGTGCCATCTCTGGTCACTGTGTCACCCCTGGTCATTGTGTCACCCCCCTGGTCACTGTGTCATCCCTGGCCACTGTGTCACCTCTGGTCACTGTGTCACCCCCTGGTCACTGTGTCACCCCTGTCAACTGTGTAGGTTTCTCTCTAATCTCATTTTCCTGATGGGATTACTTCCACCACTGAGATGCACTCCGGCCCACTTCCTCTCTCCCTGGTTTTTGTGCTGCTCAGACAGAATCCAGGTCCTTGCACCTGCCAGGCAAACACCTACACAATGAGCTGCTTCCCAGCCTCCACTTTCCTCTTCTGAAGACAGGTGGTGACAGGGACACCAGGTGGCCATGCTGCTGCGGGTGCCCCAGTGTTGCCTGTCCTGCCTTCAGCCCACTCACTGACACCCTCACTTCCTGTGCTGAACTCCGAGACCCTTAGGGGTTAATCCCTGAATGCCGGTGCTAAAAACACAGGCAGGTTTTGTGGCTGCTGGAGTAGACAGACTGTACTTAGAAACATCCTGGGGCTGGAGGGGTGGCTCAGGGGTTAATGGCACTTGCTGCTCATTCAGAAGACCAGAGTTTGGTTCCCAGCACCCATCCTGGGCAGTTTACAACTGCTAGTAAATCTAGCTCCAGGGGATCTGATGCCTTCTCCTGGCCTCTGTAGGTACCCCAAAGTGCCTGTGCACGCACACACATAATAAATATAAAATAATTCCTTTTAAAAGGCAGAAACCCCCATCCTGTCAACTAGCTGTTCTTTCTACACAGATTCTAGACTCATGGGGAACCTATCGACTCTTAAGTATCTGCCACTCTTCCTGCTATCACCACTGAGGCCAGCCCAGCACAGAATGGCCCAGCTCACCTAGGTGCCAGCATACCCCACCAGCTTTCCCAGCTCACACTCTAATACTGATGGCCTGCTGCACAGCTCCTGGACGCCTCAAGCTACCATGCAAGGAACCATGCAATGGGCTCCTTCCCTGGAGTCATGTGGGCAGCCCTCACTGTGCTCTGGTTTCCCTCCCACTCCTGCCTCCAGTAGTCTCTTACTGGTCCCCTCCATCGTGGCATGCTCTGTCTGTCCTCGAGGCCCTTGCACAGGCTGTATGCCCTTTGCCTAGAACACACTGCCCTTCTGTCCTTCATCCTAGCTTACGTCAGCACCTCAGAGGGACCTCCCTGAGCACTGGAGCTAAAGTGGGTGCCTGTGAAGTCAGCTTGCCTTGAGGGTGTCCCCCCCCCCCGCACCTGTCCCCCGCTTGGGCTATGAACACCAGGCAGGCAGAGCCACCACACCTAGGCACTGGTGGGACCATTCACCCTTGTTTCTCAGGGCCCGCCTGTTTGATGAGAGACAGTCTGGACAAAGCCAGAGGAGCTCCCAGCTGTCCCTGCCCCTCAGGTCCTGTGAGTCCCTCGCTGTAGACTCTGAGCCTCTACTGTTATCCTTTCTTTTCCTTCTCAGGACTTGGCCCGGCTGCAAGAGGGGCAGCTCCCTGAGCACCGGGACACGACCCTGCAGAATGTGTCTGACTCAGAGAAGCTGCTGTATGTGCTAGAGGCAGATTCGGCCATCGCCAAACACATGAAGCACCCCCAGGGGGACATGATTGCTGAGGAGTGAGTCCCTTCTGTGTGTGTCTCCCTTCTTCCCCCGATTGTGCTAGGCTGGAGTCCAGGCAGCAAGTCTGGGGCTCTCCAGCTCTCAGAACCCTTCTCCCCTGCAGGGTAGACACAGGGCAGGTAGACACCAAGCAAGTGCACCAGAGGCATTAAGTTATACTTAATGACAAGGCCATAGTTGGGGACTGAGGCTTTGGGACTTAATGAGCCCACTGCTTCATGGCTCCGTGCCCCTTGTGCCTAGTGAGCTTATGGCCCACACTGCAGCTCAACACGGGTGAACCAGCACCCCACCTCATGGGGTCGAGGGTCTTTCCATGTCCCATGTGCCCTGTGCTTGTCCCTATGTGACACAGCCCTGCCTGTGCCCATGCTGGGCGTGTTCTCCAGGAAGCAGTGGTCTGGCCCATTTCTTCCGAAATCTTCCATAGTAGCCCTTCAGAAAATAGCAGAGAAGGGTAGTTGGGGAACATGGGTAGGAGGAACAACAGGATTCAGAGTTAGTCTGCTGCCCATGCTGAGCCCCAAGGCCCCACTGGAGGCCTACATGGTGACCATTCAGGCGAGTCCCACTGACATGGTACCTTATCCCCACCCAGCATCCGCCAGCTGAAAGAGCGTGTGGCCAACCTGCGGGGGAAACACAAGCAGATGTACAGCCTGGCAGTGAAGGAGGCTGACCCGAAGGTCAACTGGGCTGCATTGGTGGACGAAAAGCTGGTATGGCCTGGCCTGGAACAGGGTCATCTCACAGCATTTCCGCCTGCTAAGTAGGGGACACCATTATGAAGTCTAACCGAGAGCAGTGGGGCTCATAGGAAGACAGTAGCAAGCCTGGAGTCACACAGTCTGACCTCATTTGCCACCAGCTATGCCATTTCCCTTCATATGGACTTTGCTGGTGTCCTAGCAGGGCTGTGTGGGTAGATTGGAAAAGCTTGCCCCGCCCCCCCCCCACCCCCCAAGGCAAAGCTTGCGGCCATCCCAGCTGGGTGTCTTTTCGACGTGCCATCTCAGCAACCGTTGGCGGTGTGATGCTGGGGAAGGGACTTCCCTTCTCGTGTCTACCTGTAAAATGAAAACAGTGACCAGGGGCCCACAGGTCACTATGAGATCGAGGGATGGATGGCATTTCTAAAGCAGGAGCATCAAAGGTGGTACAGATACATACCTGCCACCACCCACTCCAGAGGGGAAAAGCACTCCTGCACTGGGGCCAACAGCCCAGGCCCCTGTGCGTTAGGCCAGGTCGGCTTCCAACCCACCACATCTTCCTGGTGTCTCTTCACCTACCCGCCAGGACAAGCTGAGCAGTCAGGGCTTTGGAACTGACCTCCCTCTGGTGGACAGCCAGGTGGAGCAACACAACATTTTCCACAATGAAGTCAAAGCCATCGGGCCCCACCTGGCCAAGGACAAGGTGTGTATGTGGTGGAGTCTTCTTGGAGGGGTGAGGCAGAGAGGGAGCACACTTGGTCTAACCTCAGCCCTTGGTTTTGCCCACAGGAACAGAACAGTGAACTCCAAGCCAAGTATCAGAAGTTGCTGGTGAGAAGCCCGGGGCGGGGGTAGAGGGGTTGGGGAGAGGATGGGAGGCTTATGGGCTGGGGACACCATGCCCCTCTAAAAGTGACAGTGTGCTCCAGTGTCACCTTAGCAGTTTGTGAGATGCTAGGGATGGAACTCAGGGTTTCATGCAGCCTGTCCAGGTGATCATTCTACCAACCGAGCTACACGAAGCCCTACTCAATTCTTTTCTTTCTTTCTTTCTTTTATTTTTTTTATTTTTGAGACAGGGTTTCTCTGTGTTAGCCTTGGCTGTCCTGGACTCACTTTGTAAACCAGGCTGACCTGGAACTCACAGTGATTCACCTGCCTCTGCCTCCCAAGTGCTGGGATTAAAGGCCTACTCAATTCTTTATGTCGCATTGCTGCGTGCCAGTAGACACCATGTGCTTTCTGGAGCATGGTCCAGGCATGCATGTGCACAAGTACCTGCATGTATGAATTTTTTTTCTTTTCTTTCTTTTTTTTTTTTTTTTTTTTTTTTTGCAACAGGTTCTCTCTATGTTAGCCTTGACTGTGCTGGACTCGCTTTGTAGACCAGGCTGGCCTCGAACACACAGCGATCCACCTACCTCTGCCTCCCAACTGGGATTAAAGGCATGCGCCACCCCCACCCCCACTCATTCTTCTTATTCTACAGAACAAATTGCAGACCTCCCATCTTAGCCCTCAGTGGCTCTGGATGCTCCTATGAACATAACCATAAGGGGCTGAGATGTAGTTTGTTTTGTAGAGTGTTTGCCCAGCAGGCATGAAGCCCTAGCACCGAATAAACCCAGGCACGGTGGTGCACACCTGTCATCCTAGCACTCGAGAGAAAACTCAAGAGGATCAGGAGTTTAGCATCCTTCTCAGACAACAAGTTTGAGGCCATCTTGAGCTATATAAGAGCCTACCTCGAGTGAATACATACATTAATAATGATAGGAGCCAAGCGGTGGTGGCGCACGCCTTTAATCCCAGCACTCAGGAGGCAGAGGCAGGTGGATCGCTGTGAGTTCGAGGCCAGCCTGGTCTACAAAGTGAGTCCAGGACAGCCAGGGCTACACAGAGAAACCCTGTCCAGAAAGAGCAAAAACAAACAAACAAACAATAATGATAGGGTCTGGAGAGATGGCTCAGCGGTTAAGGGCACTGACTGCTCTTCCAGAGGACACGGGTTCAAATCCCAGCATCCACATGGTAGCTCACAACTGCCTGTAACTCCAAGATCTGACACTCTTACATAGACATACATACAGGCCAAACACCAATGCACATAAAATAAAGGTAATTTTAAAAAAATGTTTAAAAATGTAATGACGATAAAAAGCAAATATGAAGATATGGCTGCCACATTGAGTGCCAGCTGTGTGTAGTCTGTGCCCCGTGGGTGAGGCCTTACATATGGCAAACTGAAGCTTCAAGGAGACAAAGGTCTCTTTCCTTTGTTCACTGGGATATGGCCTGTGCCTAAAGCCATGCTGCATTCAATAAACACCTGCGAGGGAATGTTTCAGAGCGTCAGGTGGCTTTTCCAAAGCGACCACTGGCTGGGAAGTAGCAGACTGAGTCCCATAAGAGGTAGGCAGGGAAGCCAAGACAGGGCCCGTTGCTGTCATGGCCTCACTCGCTCTCATCCCACAGGCAGAATCGCAGGCCCGGCAGCAGCATCTGACCTCACTGCAGGACTACATGCAGCGCTGCACCAATGAGCTGTACTGGCTGGACCAGCAGGCCAAGGGCCGCATGCAGTATGACTGGAGTGACCGCAACCTCGACTACCCCAGTCGCCGACGCCAGTACGAGGTGGGCACGGGGCCAGGTGTGGTTCTGGAGTTGGGCACAGGGCTGCCAAGTCAGGCGCTGACCCTGTCTGCTCCCTGGCAGAATTTTATCAACCGGAACCTGGAGGCCAAAGAAGAAAGAATCAACAAACTGCACACCGAGGGCGACCAGCTGCTGGCGGCCGAGCACCCAGGGAGGAACTCCATTGAGGTACGTGTGCCCCTGTTAGAGCGAGACACCAACATTTGTCTGCCCCTCCCTGCCTGGCTTCCCACCAGTCTCTCTCGCGGCCTCCCAGGCAGCTGGGCTGCAGTGATGGGTCTCTCCTCCCCCCGGCAGGCACACATGGAGGCTGTGCACGCGGAGTGGAAGGAGTACCTGAACCTCCTCATCTGTGAGGAGAGCCACCTGAAGTACATGGAGGACTACCACCAGGTACCCGACACCCCTCCCTCCCCCGCCCCCCCTGGCGCAGCACGCGAGAGGGTTTCTTGGGTGCGCACAGAGCCTCTCGTATGTGCGTGGAGGCCAGGGGACAACTTTGCGTGAGTGGGCCCTTGTCCCTCCACCATGGGGGATCAGGGGACTGAACTCAGGTCATCAGGCTAACGAGTGATCTCACAAGCCCGAGGTTTTGATTTTCTGACGTAGGCTCTCATGTAGCCCAGGCTAGCCACTCTCTGTGTAATAGAGGATGGGAGTGACTCCCGGTCCTCCTGCCTCTGCTCTACCTGTTGGGTTTAATTTTGCTGAGTTATACAAAACATAAGCCTTGCTACTTTATCCTCTTTCAAGAAAACCAACATTCCCTAGCCCCCTTTTGAGACAGGTTCTCAATATACAGGTCAGACTGTCCTTGAACTCAGGACAATAACAGGACAACCCCACCCTCTGTCTTCTGAACTTTCTCATCAGCCAAATAGACATTGAGTTTTTCACACACACACACACACACACACACACACACACACGCATGCACGCACACACACATACACCATACACGTGCATGCACATACACATGCACACACGCACACACATGCACATGCACGCATGTGCGCGTGCACACACACACACAGAGGCATGCATGCACACATGCACGCACGCACGCACCCCAGCCTGATGACCTCTGACCCACTCCCTGTCTCTGGGTTAGATTGGTGTACGCCAGAGCGAGCATAAGGGATACAGGATCATGCCTCTTGCCTGGCTTTTCTCGCTGAGCGTGTTGTCCTGGCACGGTGCACAGTGCAGTGCTTCTTCACTTTTTATTCTTATGGCCAAGCAGCTGCCTGTTGTCCAGGTGGACACCTGTCCACATACCCATCTGTTCACAGACGCTGGGTGTTTTCATGGGAGTATATGTTTCCAGTAAGAACTGTATGTAATTGTCAAAACACAGAGTCTTCCTCACACTTCCTCAGTACTAAGGACCGAACGCAGAGCCTCACACATGCCAGGCAAGGGCCCCCGCCTCTGAACTGTACCCTCAGCCTTCTTTTTACCTTCTCTTTGGAGGCCATCTTACTAAGTGGCAAACTTGAACTTGTAATCCTCCTGCCTCAGCCTCCGGAGTGGCTGTGATGACAGTGCCGCCACTCCTGTTTGATCTGGGCTCCTTCAGAATGAAACTTGAACTCAGGGGACACCCCATGACTCTCGCTGGAGTCTCTGAGCCACAGGAGGTTTCACAAAGGTCCTACCTACTCAAGGCAGCAGTTCAGCCCAGGGGGCAATTGAAAATAAATGAGTCCAGAGTTAATGGGCCAAAAAGTGGGCAAGGGAACGCTCTAGAACAAGAGGAGGAGGCAAGAAGAGGAGGTAGCTGGCAAGGCTTAGAATTAAAGTACAGTTAGGTGCTGCTAAACAGTACTTCTAAGAAATGCATTGTTAGCCGGGCGCGGTGGCGCATGCCTTTAATCCCAGCACTCGGGAGGCAGAGGCAGGCGGATCGCTGTGAGTTCGAGGCCAGCCTGGTCTACAAAGTGAGTCCAAGACAGCCAAGGCTACAAGAGAAACCCTGTCTTGAAAAACCAAAAAACAAAAAAAACAAAAAAAAAAAAAAAGAAAAAGAAAAAAAAGAAAAAAGAAAGAAAGAAACGCATTGTTGGGTGATTTTGTTGTTGTGTGAACCCATGAGGTCCACTTAGAGCGGGCGGGTTTCACTGGGTGAGATGTTTGTAAGGGACTATCTTATGGAGGGGCTGCAGCTGATGGTGAGCACGTGACTGTGTTGCTAGGACATTCCTGGCACTCAGAGAAAAATCTTGAACTTAGTGGCATCTAAAGGAACACAATACAGAAGTGGGAGGCCCTGAGGAGCCAGGCGGAAAAGGGAGCAGAACAGGCTCAAACAGGTCACATCATAGATTTAGGGTGAGTGGGAGGCCCAGGCCCACCACCTAGAGGACAAGCAGGAAGCCATAGGCAGAAGTCAGGGTGCCTGTGGTTGCTTTCCATCTGTGATGGAGTCCTCGGGTCTCTCTCAGTTTCACAAAGACATGAAAGACGCTCAGGAGCTGCTACGGAAGGTGGACTCAGACTTGAACCAGAAGTACAGCCCTGACTTCAAGGATCGGTATCAGATAGAGCTGCTGCTGAGGGAGCTGGATGTGAGTGACCCCATCCGGTGCCTACCCGGCCCTCCTCCCGGGGCCCGAAAACTGGCCTTACCTGGCCCCTGGGCTGCTCTTACAGGACCAGGAGAAGGCTATGGACAAATATGAGGATGTGGTGCGGGGGCTGCAGAGGCGAGGCCAGCAAGTGGTGCCACTCAAGTACCGCCGTGAGACACCGCTCAAGCCCATCCCTGTGGAGGCCCTCTGCGACTTTGAGGGTGACCAGGTCAGTCACTACCTGGAATCCTAGGCAGCCTGGACCTATAGCACAGTCATCTTGGGGGTGGCACAGGTAGACATGGGTCCTCAAGCAATCATTTCTTAGGGGTCCACCCTTTCTCCTGGGGGGATATATGACCCTCTGTACCCCTTTCCTTCTCTCCCCACTGCCCTGTCTTCATCTTACCAGTTTCAACCACCCCAGCCATTCTAGCCAGAGTCCTGAGGAAGCCTCTCATTGACCCACTTTGTAATGTTTAAGGCCACCTGTAACCAGTCCCCTGTGGCTGGGGAATGCCAGCTTCTCACTGGCCAGGCCTCAGTCATATGTCCATCTGGAGGCTGGAATACAGAAGAGGTGTGCCACTTGGACTAGGGGTGTGCAGGGATGGTCCTCTAAGTGAAACTGGGGGGCTGGAGATGTAGCTCCTCAGTTGGTAGGTAGAGCCCTGGTTTAGCACGCACGGGGCCCTGCACTGCATAATGCATGGATGATGGCGCACGCTTGGGAGCTCAGCACTCTGGGAGTGGAGGCAGGAGGGTCTGAAGTTCAAGGTGTCCTCCGACACATAGTAAACTTGAAGCTAGTCAGGGTGACGGAAGACCTTGTCACAAAACCAAAAATCAATGTCAAGTAGAGATCGGAGCTGGCTCCGGCTAGCTCTGTGGGCCTGAGTAAGTAGACTCGCGGTGTCTAAGAGTTTACAGGGTGATGCGGGGAGAGGGCGATTGGGCTTCCAGGCCTGAGGTGAATCTTAGCTGTCAGGTCTGTCCCCACCAGGGCCTGATCTCTCGAGGTTATAGCTACACACTGCAGAAGAACAGTGGGGAGAGCTGGGAGCTGACGGACAGCACTGGGAAGAAGCTGATTGCTCCCGCTGTCTGTTTCATCATTCCCCCCACCGACCCTGAGGCCTTGGCTCTCGCTGACAGGTACAGGCACAAAGGAGGGAAGGAGGCTGGATCCACACTTGGGCTCTGCGGCCTCCCGTGCACAACAGTAAGCTGTGGCATACACCTGTCATTCTTGCCTCCCTTAAAGGCTCCGGCAAGAGTGGCAGGTTAGGTTGGCTTGCCCAGCTGGATGTCTGTCTGATGGCCAGTGCAGCAAGCATTTTCTGTTAGCGCCTCTGGGCCTTTGCAAGTCTTAGACACCCCACCTGCAGCACCGATGTACAGCTTCATGGATTCTGGTTCTCCTTTTGCGGACTCACCTGTTTCCCCACCCTTCTGCTCTGTTTTGACACCCTCTCGACACTCCATTTTGCTGAGATCTGTGTGTTGGCCTTGCTGGGCCCTGGGCCCCTTGGTGTCATTATGAGGTGGCAAGTCACTTGAGGATTCTTTGCTCAATGAACAGACTCAAGGGATCCCCCAGACACTCATCAAGCACCTACTGTGCACTGTGCCCTTAGAGGTCACATGTTAGAGAACACTCGTGCAAGGTAAAGGCGAGGAGAAAGGACAAAGGCAAAAGAGATTGCTCCCAAACCTTGTTACAGCAGCCCACATGGTGCTTTTAGTACAGAGGGTACGTGTGCATGTGACAGCATGTATGTGTGGAAATTAGAGGACAGGTTCTCTCTCTCCACCATGTGGGCTCTGGGGGTCAAACTCAGGTCATCAGCTTAGCGCCAAGCATCTTTACCCACTGAGCCATCTCGTCAGCCCCACCTAGTACTTTTGACTTTTTCAAAACCCTCCAAGGAGCTGCTTAGCTCCCATGGGCTGTTACCCAACAGAGGCTGTAGACCTGGAAGGAGGGTGGTATGAGACCTGGGTCCCCAGTAGATTCTTGCTTTCACAGCCTGGGCAGCCAGTACCGGAGTGTGCGGCAGAAGGCAGCTGGGAGCAAACACACACTCCAGCAACGGCATGAGATGCTAAGGACAGAGAACCCTGGAGGTGGGTACCAGGGGAGATGGTGACAAGTCTCTGCTAGAGGGCTGAGAGAGGGAGGCCAGGCCAGCCCAAGGTCGCAGCTGGCTTTCCGGGCCTCGCGCTCCTCACCGGGCCTCGCGCTCCTCACCGTCACCTTTGATTTGTCTTCCCTATGACAGATGCCTCTGATCTGCAGGGGCGACAGCTGCTGGCTGGCTTGGACAAAGTGGCCAGTGACCTAGACCGACAGGAAAAGGCTATCACAGGGATCCTACGGCCACCACTTGAGCAGGGACGGGCAATAGAGGATAGTGCTGAGCGGGCCAAGGACCTCAAGGTATAGTTTGGCTGGGGCTCCGGCTCAAGGTGCTACCTCTCTGGGGTCTTGAGACATTCAAAGCAGGTGCTGGATAATTATGGAGGTAGCAGGGTGGGGGCTGTCCCAAGGATCAAGCCCCAAATAGATGCCTGTCCTGGTACTCAGGCACATGTGATCTGGCACTGCTTCTGGGTAGATTTTCAACCTGATGTCACTTCTTCCTTTCTTCTCCTCCTCTCCTCCTTTCTTCCTCCTCCCTCTCTTCTCTCCTCCTCCCTCCTCCTCTTCCTCTCTCTCCCTTCCCCTCCCTCTCTTCCCTCCTCCTCCTCCTTCTTAGTTTTCAAGACAGGGCTTCTCTGTGTAGCCTTGGCTGTCCTGTAACTCATTCTGTAGACCAGGCTGGCCTCCAACTCACAGAGATCTGCCTGCCCCTGCTGGAACTGCCAGGCATATGTCTCCATTCATTACCACCTACTCTCAGGTCCTTCTGCCTGACAATCCTTTGTGGTAAGGTCTTCTTCACCCCTGTTTTAGAGAAAAGTTAGGAGTTCAGAAAAATTCAGTGGTCTCTGGTGCCTGGCACAGGAGTGAGGGGCAGAGGCCCACAGAATCCCTTCCCAAGCTCTGTGGAGTCATGGGACGGGTACATCACAGTATCTACTTGGCAGGTTGCCCAAGATTCCATGGGGGATGTATAGAGTGTCCAGTGACAACCGCTGTCCATTGGAAACAGACCCCGGGGCTGAGAAGATGGCTCACTCACACACAAGAACAAGGGCTGGGATTCAGTCCCTAGTGCTCACATTAAAAACTGGTCTTGGTGGGATAGCCTTGTAATTCCACTACTGAGCAGGCAGGATCAGGAGGGTCTGTGAGGTTTGCTGCATGGCCAGCCTAGTTGGCAAGCCCCAATTCCTAGTAAGAGACCCTGTCTCAAAATCAGACAAACAAACAAGGTAAGGGCTCAAGAGAGGCTCCATTCGTAAAGGGCCTGTACACAAGCATGAGGACCTGAGTTCAAGTCCCCAGAATCCATGTTTAAAAAAAAAAACCCTGGCCGGGCATGGTGGAGCACGCCTTTAATCCCAGCACTCGGGAGGCAGAGGCAGGCGGATCGCTGTGAGTTCGAGGCCAGTCTTGTCTAGGATAGCCAAGGCTACACAGGGAAACCGTGTCTCGAAAAACAAACAAACAAAAAACAAAACTCAGCATGGTTGCACTTGTCTGTAAATCTGACTTTGGGTGAAGCTTACTGGCCAGTAAGTCCAGCCAATCAGTAAGCACTGCTCTCAGTGGGAGAAGTCTTAGAAGATGAGATAGAGGGTTGGAGAGATGGCTCAGTGGTTAAAAGCACTGGCTGCTCTTCCAGAGGTCCTGAGTTCAATTCTCAGCAACCACACGGTGGCTCACAACCATCTGTAATATGATCTGATGCCCTCTTCTGGCCTGCAGGTGTACATGCAGATAGAGCACTCACATAAAATTAAAAAAATATATCTTTGCCTGGCGTGGTGGTGCACGCCTTTAATCCCAGCACTCCGGAGGTAGAGGCAGAGGATTGCTGTGAGTTTGAGGCCAGCCTGGTGTACATAGTGAGTGCAGGACAGCCAAGATAACACAGAGAAACTCTTTCTCAAAAAACTAATAAATAGAGAGAGAAAGAGAGAGAGAGATATAGAAAGAACTGACATTGACTTCTGGCCTCCTCATATCAACCCACTCCATCCCACCTCTCTCTCTCTCTCTCTCTCTCTCTCTCTCTCTCTCTCTCTCTCTCTCTCTCTAAGATAGATAGCTCCCAAGGAACACCTGAAGGTGACTTCTGGTTTCCCATACATGCACATATACACACAAAAACAAACAAACAAAAAACAGACTGTCAAGCTGGTGGTGATCGGGCCCCAGATGCACCCCAAGGAGGTGGGCCTTTTCAGTCATTCTTACTGTCCCAGGGCACATCGTTGAGGGAAGAGAGCTGCTGGGTTGTGGTTGACCTGGGCAGTCTTGATCCCCACAGAACATTAGAAATGAGCTGCTACAGATTGAACCAGAGAAGACACGGTGCACAGCCGAGTGTGAGGCTTTTGTGCAGGCCCTCCCGGGCAGTGGCACCACACCCTTGCTGAGGACCCGGGTAGAAGACACCAACCAGAAATATGAGCGACTGGTACAGCTGCTAGATGCAGCCCTGGAGAAGTAGGTGGCAGGTGCACCATAGGGTGGACATGGTGGGGTCAAGGGGCCACCTGACCCCTATACATTTGTTGACCTGTGTCCTTAGGGTGGATGTGGCCAACCGCCTGGAGAAGAGTCTGCAGGAGGCCAGGGAGCTGCTGGCCTCACACGAGAACAGGCTGACCCAGGATGACACAATGCCTGAGAGTGGCCACATGTTGGATAGCAAGAGGCAGGAGTTAGAGGTAAGCCTAGGATCTGGGAGCCATGGGGTCTTTTCTCAGGGCTTAGTACATCTGCCTCCACCACCAGATGAGGATGTGAGGGCTCTGAAGGTTCACAGTACCCAGTGTGTCAATCTGGGTGTTACAGACTTAGGCAGCAGTCTGTATCTCCTTTTCATGACCAGCCGTGGAGCAGCGGGATTGGGCTCAGCAAGGCCTGGAGGATGGCAGGCACACAGTCTGCCAGAGGTGACTTTTCAGAGATTTGTTTATTGTAATGAACATCGCAAAAGTGGCCCAGATTGGGTAACTGTGGAGGCTGAGCCATCCTTCCTGCTCCTAGGCCTGAACCTCCTCCCAAAGCAGGAAGCCCCCATACCCTAGTGATGCTGCCAGAGTCCTAGGAGCTCTGGCCACAATACTGCTGTCTCCTTGCCCATCTTGCAGACCCTGGCTTCTGAGCTGCAGGCCCAGAAGTCCCTCCTGGGTGAGGTGGAACAGAACCTGCAGGTAGCCAAGCAGTGCTCCAACTCACTGGCCAGCCGCTTCCAGGAGCACTGCCCTGACCTGGAGCGCCAGGAGGCTGAGGTATACAAGCTCAACCAACGTCTCAGCAACCTCAGGCAGCAGGTGGAGCGCAGGTGAGGGGTGACGCAGCCTGCTGTGAAACGCTAGGCCGGGGATTCTCTCTCTCTCTCTCTCTCTCTCTCTCTCTCTCTCTCTCTGTTGGTGTCAGGAATCATCCTCGCTCATTCTTCTCCTTTATTCACTAAGGTAGGTTTTCTCAGTCAAGCCCAGAACTTACCAGTATAGCCAGACTCACTGGCCAGATTGTTCTGAGGATCCTGAGTCTACTTCCTAAGGTTGAAATAACAGTTGAGCCATATGCCCAGCCAGACTTTCCATGGGTCCTAAGAATCCACACTCCAGTCCTCATGCATGCACAGTATTTAGCTTTTAACTGCTGAGCCATCTCCCCCGCCCTAGTTTCCTCTTTTTGTTGTTTTGTTTTCTTTTGTTTTGTTGTTTTTCAAGCAGGGTTTCTCTGTGTAGCCCTGGCTGTCCTGGACTCACTCTGTAGACCATGCTGGCCTGGAACTCACAGAGATCCACCTGCCTCTGCCTCCCAGAGTGCTGCAATTGCAGGCATGCACCACTGCACCTGGCTACTTTTTAAAGGGGTCTCAGTTCACCATTGCATATGTCAGGCTGTCAGGCAAGCTGGCTGGGGGGATTCCTGGGCTTCTCTCATCTCCTCCCATATTCCGGTAGGAACTTTCGAATTACAAACACCTATGTCTGGCTTATTATATAGGGCCTGGAGAGCTGAGCCCAGGTGATCAGGCTTGCACCAACAAGTGCTTTTACCCACTGAGGTGCCTCCGCAGTCTCACCCCACCTCCCTAGCACCAGCCATCTTCCCAAGTCCTGGGCCTGTTGCTTGTCCATCTTCCTGTGCTCTCTCAGTGTTGTCTCCTCCACTTCCGCTCATGTCCTGGAGTAGATATTACTAGTAAGTCTGTCTGAGGTTGATGGGTTTATTTCAAAGAACAGCTTTATGTTCCAGAGCTTTCTCTCCTGTGTTCCTTTTCCTTCACTTCCTTTATGTGGGCTATATTGTGTAGGCTCTGTTTCTTAACAATTAAACTTTAAGCCGGGCGTGGTGGCGCATGCCTTTAATCCCAGCACTCGGGAGGCAGAGGCAGGCGGATCGCTGTGAGTTCGAGGCCAGCCTGGTCCACAAAGTGAGTCCAGGATGGCCATGGCTACACAGAGAAACCCTGTCTCAAAAAACCAAAAAAAAAAAAAAAAAAAAAAAAAAAAAAAAAAACAATTAAACTTTATTATACAACCCAACTAGCCTACACAAGAGGGAAAAAAGCTTAAAGGGAAAAAAAGCGTGAACCTTCCGGTATCCATTCCACGGGACGGGTTCTTAGGTGTCTCTGGCCTGCATGTTGGTCCAGCCTGTTCGCTGATCCACATGCGCTCAAGCCCAGTCTCAACCTGTTGTTCTCTCCTCCCCGCCTGCCTGTGTCACCTGCGAAGGGCAGTCTCCTTCTCCCATTGAGGGTCGATTAGAAAAACAATAGTCCAGGTGGAGTTCCCAAGTCTGCTTCCTGAATTTCAGGCCCAGGATGGCTCCACTCAGTCTATCACAAGGGTTTATCCATGGGGTACCCAAGACTGTTTTTTTCCTGTGACAAAGTTTACAGTCTTTTCCACAACATCGGGTTTAATGTGTATGTCTTTTCGTTTTCTTAACATGGGAGCGTAGATTGTTGTTGCGTCAAGGTAGTTTCCCTCTCCTCCTGTCACATTTAACACTATGCTTTTAGTACCGCCTTTGCCGCACCCCAGCAATGCTGAAATTCTCTTCTTGAGGGAACTGGATTTTCCAGGCTCCATAGTGGCCCTCCTTTGCTCAAGTGATACACAATGGGCCCCCCGAACCTGTCATGATGAAGCGCTTAACCTTCCCATTAATAACACATGCTTAACCATTCTCTTTTTCTTTCTTTCTTTCTTTCTTTCTTTCTTTCTTTCTTTTTTTTGTTTGTTTGTTTGTTTGTTTGTTCGAGACAGGGTTTCTCTGTGTAGCCTTGGCTGTCCTGGACTCACTTTGTAGGCCAGGCTGGCCTCGAACTCACAGCGATCTGCCTGCCTCTGCCTCCCGAGTGCTGGGATTAAAGGTGTGCGCCACTACCACTTGGCTAACCATTCTCTTTCTGGTGACTGTTTAGAACTTGTCCAGTTCAGTTACATTTGGCTTTTCTACTGTCTCTTAAGACTCAGTGTGGCAAGGCAGATGGCTCCAGTCAGAATAGTCCTTGTCATACAAGCATGGGGACCCAAGTTTTATCTCAGCACACAGGAAAAGAGTAGGCATGGTGGCACAGATTTATAATCCTAGAGAAGGGAAGGCAGAAATAGGTAGGCCCTGTGGAGCTCACTGGCCAGCTAATCTGACCTACTTATCCCACCCTCCCACCGCAAACCACAAGAGAACCTCCCAAAAGTGAGCCATCAGTGTGGCTCCTGCCAGCTGTCCAGAGACCTGATTGGCTTCGTCCCCTGCAGGGTCCAGAGCCTGCAGAGTGCCAGGGCTGCCTACAGTGAGTACCGCTGTGGTTATGACCATGTGCTCCGGTTCCTGGCCAACACTCCCAGCTATGAGCCCCAGGAGACAGACAGCCTCAGCCAGATGGAGACCAAGCTGAAGAACCAGAAGGTAAGATGGCTGCTTCTACTTTGTAGTCTATGTCTGGGATTATTAGAAGGCCTCAAGGCCAGTGGAGTAAGACAGAGGGTGGGGCCAGAGCTTTCAATATCACCTCACAACTGCATGCCTCACTCACCCCGTTTCTCTCAGTGCCCTTCACAGGGCCTGACCCAACAGATACTCACGTGGCTTGGCTACATGGTGCCCAGTGACCAAAACATGGGGAACCCTGTGGGAAAGATCCTATTATCAAAGTTGGGCTCCCTGCTTCCTCAGTGCCACAAGGACCTCAGAAATCCAGTGGCTGGAACTAAGGAAGTGACTTAGGCAGAAAAGTGCTTGTTATCCAAACATGAGGACCTGAGTTTGATCCCCAGAGCCTACCTAAAAGGCCAGGCATGACTAAACATGTCTATAATCCTAGCACTAAGCAAGGAGGAAAGAGAGACAAATGCATCCATGAAATTCATTCACTGGCAAGCATAGCCAACTTGATCAAATTCCAGGTTCAGTTAGAGATCATGTCTCAAAAGAAAAAAAAGTGGACCTCAATAGAGGAAGATATATGCTGTAGACCACCAGCCCCCACATGTGCGCACACAGAGATAAACAGACAGACCAACATCCAGTGGCTGACATTCAACTTGCTGCCTTTCCTGGGCTTCTGTTTCCTTGTTCTCGAACAAGTTCCTCAGACTTGGCTCACAAGCCCACTGGAGGATTACATGCTCTGCCAGAGCAGAGCCTGGCATTTCAGAGCACACAATAAACACCTGTTTCCTGGCACAGATAACCATCGTCATGGCCCTTGCTTCAGGCCTTGGCCTTGCCCTTTGTAGCGAACAAATGTATACAGGAAAGCCACCCATGACACTTCGAACTACAGCATGCTGACTTTACAGTGTAAAGACTCCGACTTTTGGTGGGTTTGTGTGTGCAGTTCAGTCTTGGTTTCCAGCATCTCTTGTTTCACAGAACTTGCTTGGTGAGCTAGCAAGCAGGGAAGAAGAGGTGCAGAGGGTATGTGCAGATTCCCAGCGGTACCAGCAAGCAGCGAAGGTGAGCCATGAACCCTGTCAGAGCACACAGGAGGGCCTTTGCAGTCAGAGCTGCCGAGGACTCTGGGCAGGAGCTTTGTGTAGGCCCAGCCCTTTGACGATCCCAGTCACCCAGGATCATCAGAGAATTACACTCTTTAAAACAGTCAACTCTTTGGAAGTATTTCCCCTAAAGGAAAACAGAACAAAGTGAAAGAATAATGTACGCCAATCAAAATTGTGTGACAGCTCTACTTACAACAAGAAACAAGCGAGCAGAGCCGTATGCAGGAGTGTCTGTGTCAATGATCAAACATCTACTTGATGGGAAATGGCAAGGGTCTGGTGGACGAAGGGGGAAAAGCTTAAGATGCAGTAGTCACTAAAGAAACAGCATCTGAGCCGGGCGTGGTGGCACACGCCTTTAATCCCAGCACTCGGGAGGCAGAGGCAGGCGGATCGCTGTGAGTTCGAGGCCAGCCTGGTCTACAGAGCGAGTCCAGGACAGCCAAGGCTACATAGAGAAACTCTGTCTCGAAAAAAAAAAAAAAAAAAAAAGAAACAGCATCTGGCCACTGGGCCCGTCGGAAGGCCTGAAGAGCCATTTGGTTTGCGACTCTGAAGTAGTGGGGAATTGCAGAGTGAAGTAGCAACTTCCTGTCACTGTCTTAGTAGCTCTTGGGCTCCCCTGGCAGGCAGTTCCAGTCCAGAGATGAGGAAGATGTGTAAGACTGTGAAACCAGCTCCTGACCAAGAGCAGGTCAGCTTCTTCTTGGCTGCCCTTAGCTGACTACTGTACTGTCTTCCTTTTACCCAGGACTATGAGCTTGAAGCAGAGAAGCTGAGGTCCCTGTTGGACCTGGAGAATGGCCATAACAGCCATGTGAACAAGAGAGCCAGGCTGCAATCTCCTGCCGCCAAAGTGAAGGAAGAGGTGAGCAGTAAGTGCGGACTGCCAAGGGCTCTCCAGATGCAGGCCTCTGCGATACACTGGGAAGAGGAGGAAGAACTTGCCTAAGAGGGAGGCTCGCAGGGGTTCCGGCCCAGTGCCAGACGCACGCACGGGAAGCTTCCACCTTGCTCCTCTGTGCGAATCTGTAGTGGAGGGCAGTACAGCCTGCAACACATGTGAAAAGAGTATTTGCAAAGACTTGCTCAAGGGCCAAGACTCAACCTGGGCCATCTGAGTCTACCTTTCCACCAATGGATGGGTTGGGCAAGAAGTTTACCTTTCCTCACCTGCCGGGCCCTTGCCAGACTCGGTCCAAGAGCTCTCACTATCTTTCTCCCAGCCTGCTGGCTTGTCTGCTAACTGCTCTCCTAACATTTCTCTGTAGGAAGCTGCTCTTGCTGCCAAGTTCACAGAGATTAATGCCATCAACAGACAGAGGCTGCAGAACTTGGAGTTTGCACTGAATTTCCTGAGACAGGTAGTCCATCTTAGAAATACTACTTCAAACTGTCCTACAAGATGAGAAATCAAAGACTCCTCTGGCACAGAGACACAGCCTGTGAATGAAAGGAGTGTGTCCTCGTTGACACCTCTGAGGACCAGTGCAAATGCTAGCCTGGGCCAACCTTCTCCACTGGCATGGATAACTTTGATACCAATTCAAAAGAGATTCACTGATAACCTATCAAAGATTTTTATTTGTTTGTTTTTCAGAGCTGAGGACCGAACCCAGGGCCTTGCGCTTGCTAGGCAAGCGCTCTACCACTGAGCTAAACCCCGACCCCTTTTTGTTTTTTATGAGTGTCTTGCCTGCATGTCTATATGTATACCACATGTATGCCTGGTGCTCAAGGATGTCAGAAGAAGATATCCCATCCCCTAAAACTGGAGTTTCAGATGGTCACGAGCCACCATGCAGTTGTGGAAATTGAACCTGGGCCCTCTGAAAGAGCAACGAGTGCTCTTTACTGCTGAGCTATCTCTCTAGCCTCCAGAGTTTGGGGGATATTTTTTGGTTTGGTTTGTCGAGACAAAGTTTCTGTTTGTAGCTCTGTCTTGGAACTCACTCTGTTGGCCAGGCTGACCTCACAGATTATCTGCCTGCCTCTGCCTCCCCAGCGGTGGGATTAAAGGCATGCATGACCACTGCCTAGCTCCAGAGTTATTTTTGAATGGCACGTTTATGTTTGTATATGTGGATTCACATGCAGGTGCATGTACATGTTCATGTGTGTGGAGGGCAAAGGACAACCAAAGTGTCATCCTGAGAAATGCCATCTGTCTCTATTGGCCTGGAGTTTACCAATTAGGCTAGGCTAGCTGGCTAGCGAGCTCCAGGAAGCTTCTGGTTTGCACCTCATTGGTGCTGGGATTACAGGTACACACACCCTAGAGCACCAAATCCAGCATTTTCAAGTCAGTGCTGGGGACAGAACTCAAGTCCTTATGCTTGCAAGGGATTTTCCCAGCCCCAAAAGTTACTTTTTATAACTTGATGACATTTATTATTATGAATTATCTGACATATCAAAGAGCTGGGAGCAACTAATACTCCTCAGCAATATGCTGGCTTAAACTGTTCTACACAGTAGATACACTGCTGTTAAGCAATGATGTGACCCCTTCTGAGCCAAGATGGTAGCTGCAGTACAGTAGCTGCAGAACAGACTACTGTTTGCACAGAAAAGGTAAACATGTGAGGCTCACTAAAAATACACATAGAAAATGTCTCCAAGGACAACAGACATCCCCTAGGCACAGGGCCGGGATGGGAGGCTGGTGTCAACCTCAGATCCCTCTGTGCCTGCAAAACATTTTGCCTTATTCAATTTCTAAAAGCTTAAGAATAACCCTCAAACATTAGTGGAGACCCCAGAAGCTCACAGGACAACTAGCCCAACCTGTTCTAGGTGAGCTGACCCGTCTGTATCTAACTGTGCTTTCATTACCTTCTCGGCCACAGCAGCCAGAAGCAGGAGTGACCCGTGAGGCCCTGCAAGCGGGAAAGCTGGGCTCCAGCAAGGAGGAAACATGGAAGATTAAGAAGGAGCTGGAGGAAGAGATGGAACGAAGGCAGCAGCTGGAAAATGAGGTTAAGAGTGCCCAGGAGGAAATTCAGACCCTGAAGGATCAGGGGCCTCAGGAGGCACTGGTGAGGAAGGAGGTGCTCAAGAGGGTGCCAGACCCTACCCTGGAGGAGAGCTTCCAGCAGCTGCAGCAGACCCTGGCTGAGGAACAGCACAAGAACCAGCTGCTGCAGGAGGAGTTGGGAGCACTGCAGCTCAGGCTGCAGGCCCTAGAGCAGGAGACCAGGGATGGGGGACAGGAGTATGTGGTCAAGGAGGTCTTGCGCATTGAACCAGACAGAGCGCAGGAGGATGAGGTCCTGCAGCTTCGGGAGGAGCTGGAGGCACTGCGGCGGCAGAAAGGTGCCCGAGAGGCTGAAGTGCTCCTCCTACAGCAGCGTGTGGCAGCCCTGGCTGCTGAGAAGAGCAGAGTGCAAGAGAAGGTCACCGAGAGGGAGGTGGTAAAGCTGCAGAATGACCCCCAGCTGGAGGCAGAGTACCGGAGGCTGCAGGAGGAGCACCAGCGGGAGGACACACTCAGGGAGAAGCAGGAAGAGGAGCTGAGTTTCCTGCAGGCCAAGCTCAGGAGACTGGAGAAAGAACGGGCCATGGCGGAAGGCAAGATCACTGTCAAGGAGGTGCTCAAGGTCGAGAAGGATGCAGCCACGGAGAGGGAAGTCAGTGACCTCACCCGCCAATATGAGGATGAGGCTGCTAAGGCCCGCACTGGCCAGAGGGAGAAGACAGAGCTTCTCAGAAAGATATGGGCCCTGGAAGAAGAAAATGCCAAGGTGGTGGTACAGGAGAAGGTCCGGGAGATTGTGCGGCCAGATCCCAAGGCAGAGAGTGAGGTGGCCAACCTCCGCCTGGAGCTGGTGGAGCAGGAGCGCAAATTCAGGGGTGCCGAGGAACAGCTGAAGAGCTACCAGAGTGAGCTGGAGGCCCTACGGAAGCGTGGGCCACAGGTAGAAGTCAAAGAGGTGACCAAAGAGGTCATTAAATATACAACTGACCCGGAGATCGAGCAGGAGCTGCAGCGACTTAGGGAGGAGATCATGGACAAGACCAGGCTAATAGAAAGGTGTGACCTGGAGATCTACCAGCTGAAGCAGGAGATCCAGGCCCTGAAGGACACCAAGCCCCAGGTGCAGACGAGAGAAGTGGTCCAGGAGATCCTGCAGTTCCAGGAAGACCCCCAAACCAAGAAGGAAGTAGAGTCTCTGCGCATACAGCTGTCAGAAGAACACAAGAAACAGGTGGACCTGGAAGCGGAGCGGGCATCCCAGGAAGAGAAGATCCGACGTAAGGAGGAGGAGCTGGCACAGGGCAAGGAAAGGGTTGTACGCCAGGAGGTGGTGCAGTATGAAGCTGAGCCAGAATTGCGAGCTGAGGTGACTGCCTTCACGGACAGCATTGACGCTGAGCTGCGGCAGATCGACAAGCTGCGTGTGGAGCTGCGGAGGCTACAGCGCCGCCGAGCAGAGCTGGAGAGGCAGCTGGAGGAGCTGGAGCGCGAGCGACAGGCGCGTAGGGCGGCTGAGCTGGAGGTGCAGAGGCTGCAGCAGCAGCTGGCTGCCCTGGAGCGGGAGGAGGCCAAGGCTGGTGAGAAGGTGACCCACACACAGAAGGTGGTGCGGCAGCAGGACCCACAGCAGACCAGGGAGCATGCCCTCCTTCGAGCCCAGCTGGAGGAAGAGCGGCACCGGAGGCAGCTACTGGAGGGCGAGCTTGAGCCCCTGCGTAGAAAGCTGGCTGCCCTGGAGAAGACCGAGATCAAAGAAAAGG
This sequence comes from Acomys russatus, assembly GCF_903995435.1. NCBI lineage: Eukaryota > Metazoa > Chordata > Mammalia > Rodentia > Muridae > Acomys > Acomys russatus. The sequence continues at coordinate 9,305,999 of NC_067161.1, forward strand.
TGGTCTTCTCTGAGAGTGTCCAGGTGGAAAAGGGTGACACTGAGCAAGAGATCCAGAGGCTCAAGAAGAGCCTGGAAGAGGAGACCCAGAGCAAGAGGGAGCTGGATGCAGAGGTGACAAGGCTGGAAGCCAAGTTATCTGAGCTAGAATTCTACAATTCCAAATCATCCAAGGAACTGGATTTCTTGAGAGAAGAAAACCACAAGCTACAGCTAGAGCGGCAAAACCTGCAGCTAGAGACCCGGAGACTCCAATCAGAGATTGAGATGGCAGCAACAGAAACGCGAGATCTGAGGAACATTACCACAGTGGACTCCGGAACCCACCTCAACTCTAGGCTGTGGTCCCTAGAGAAGGAACTGGATGACCTCAAGAAGATGTCCAAGGACAAGGATCTGGAGATCGATGAACTGCAGAGGCGCCTGGGCTCTGTGGCCGTCAAGAGGGAGCAGAGGGAGAACCACCTGAGGCGCTCCATAGTGGTCATTGACCCTGACACAGGTCGTGAGCTGTCCCCAGAGGAGGCCCACCGGGCTGGGCTCATCGACTGGAACATGTTTGTGAAGCTCAGAAGCCAGGAGTGTGACTGGGAGGAGATATCAGTGAAAGGTCCTAATGGGGAGTCATCAGTGATCCATGACAGGAAGTCTGGCAAGAAATTCTCTATTGAGGATGCTCTTCGCAATGGCCGGCTAACCCCTGCTCAGTATGACCGCTACGTCAACAAGGATATGTCCATTCAGGAGCTGGCAGTCTTGGTATCTGGGCAGAAGTAGGCCCGGCCCTTCTGCCTGGCTTTTCTTGGAGGTAGATGGCTGGCTTACTCCTTCTCAGCAACCTCTTGGGTGTCTTCGGTTCCCTAGCCCTCGTGCAGGCTTCTGAGCTAAGTGTTTTATCCACACTGCATCAGGCTGCTTACAGTCTCGCTATTATAGTGCCAGTACAGACACCAGCTGGGTAGGCATCTCTAAACTCAGCCTCATTCAGTCTGGATGAGTGATCTGCTCCCACTTCTGATGATTTAACAACCTTGGTATCTTCTCTCCCTTTCCTACATGTTCCCATCATCAGTGTGACAACTGGAAACTATACCACAAGAAAATACTGCAGACATACTCACAGAGACAGCATGGGCTTTAGCATATCGCATGGTGACACTGAAGGCAGAACCCTCCTTCCTGCCTCTTTCCACTCAAGACTGGGCACTTGGGGCTGCTGACCTTCCTTCTCGCCATTCCAGTTTTCTGACTGGGATGGAACTATCTGCAGTGCCTGCTCAACAGTGATTCTTCCCATGAGACAAACTGGGCTCTACACTAGAATAGGTGTCCAGAATCCACAATGCCTGGCTGTTGGTGCTACAGTAGCTAGCCAGGATGTGACAAAAAACCAAAAAACAGGCACCAATGACTGTTTCCTAGTTCTGAAATGAAAAGATCTTAGTAATGGATGGTGTGTTAGCTCTACTTTCAGTGCCTTACAAGTCTTCCTCATTGTCTGACTGGCATTTAGATATACGAAAGTTGATTACTCACCAAATGAATTTCTGCTTCTCTGTATTTCATGTACTATGTAAGAAAATGGGAAGTGATAGGGAACTTTATTTATGGCATGAAAATAAAAATCTGGTGGCTTGATTCTAACTTATACCAAGTATGATTCCTTTACACATGAGGCTGATCCTTGGTTCTCAGTCACAATGAGCATTCCATTAACACCAGGGCTCCTATGCACTGAAGAATCACTTGCAAATACAATAGCAAAAAAAAAAAAAAGAGAGAGAGAGAGAGGAAAGACATTTTGGAAACCTCAAAACAATTTATTGAGTTGCTTTATACAAGATTAACAATTTCCATACCACCCCCTAACACCAACATAGTTGTGGCACAAAAGCCACAGCCTCTCTCACACCTAAGAAACGGCCACGCCTGGTTAAGTGCTCAGAGCCTTGCACCCACCAAAGAAACCCTTGCATCCCACTGAGCTCACTCTACCCCCACCCTCTGCTGCAGCCTGGCCACAGGTCTCCCTGACCATGGCTGTTTTAGTCATTCACTCTTTCATTACCACAAATAAAGCATAAACAAGGAAAAGAAATCTCAAACTCCCCACCAAAGAAACATTTCCCTGAGGCAAGAGGCATCGCTAGATTCCTAAAGATGAGGGCATCCTGCTCTAGCTGCACACGCAGTGGCACATGGGGAGGAGGGAGCACCAAAGGGGTGGGGTGCTGGGGCCCGTGGTTTGACGGGCAGAGGAGCCTGGAGAGTTCCCACTGCTCAGCTTTGCTGGCGGCCTCAGCTTGGCTTAGAGCTCAGCTATACAAATCTCTTCTTTGGCTCTTTTTGCTACTACCTAAGACTATTCTGTAAACAAACTGGAAATCCAAGTTGCAAAAAATATATGTAATAAAAGGATAAGGAATCCACATGGCCCAATGTGAAAACAACTGGTTCTTCCATACAAAAGGAGTCAGAGCAGAGGCTGGACCAAAGAGCTGACAAAGGTCTTCCTCCCAGTAAGGTAGAAAGGTAGGCCACCTCCACAGGAATGGAGACCTACTAAGCTCCATATCCTGAGGCAGGAACCAAAAGCAGTCAGCCAGACCCACTGTGTGGCACATTTATAGGATAGGCCCTCCAAGTCCATATGAAATAGCCACTGGGTGAGTATGACAGCCTAGTGCTGGAAGCTCTGCAGTCACTATCTTTGTCCACTCTCTAGCCCCTCTGCATATCACCCCTAAGCCCACACAGAAGCTCTCTGTCCAGAGAGCACCAGCACCCCAGACCTGTTCTCTGTGGCTGTTGCTTCAGAGAGGCCTGTCCTGCGGCTCTGCCAGAAAGAGAGATTTCTAAGAATAAGACAAAGTGGAATGTCTACCTGTGGCTTGGAACCCCTGGGCCCTCAGACACAGAGGGTGAAGGAGCTCCCCTGCAGTCCACCTGCATCAACTTGAGAAAAACAAAACAGAGCTGTAGCTCCATGGGAACCTGGGGTGTGGGGGCTCAGATGACTTTCAAGTCAGGACAGCACAGGTTATGATGTGCAGTCATAAAAAACCCAATTAAATAAAACTGTCTTAAATACAGACTAGCTTTAAAAAAGATCTTCATCTCAGATCCACTCAGTGGGCTGAATGGATAGATGCAAGTTGTCAAAGTCTGCTCCACCAAAAAGGCACTGGAATTAAGTCTTCCTATAATGTGATGTGTGAAGAGCAGTCTCATTCTATCCAATGCATTCAATGGTAATCACAACAACAGCCCAAGATAGGTGTCTTTAAAAACCTACCACGATTGCTGAATCTATAAAGATCTTTTTCTCTATAAGAGCTTCATTGTCATGTTCGGAGGAGAAACTGGCCCCTACAATGAGCACACATTAAGTGTTCTTAGTATTTTGCAAGGTCTCCCACATGTGGCTCTGGCCTGGGTCTTGTCCTCTTGAGCACACAGCCTGAGGGCGGGACGGAATCACAACCATCCAGGGATTCTACTGTGGCCAGAAGGAATCCCTGACCAGTAGGGAGCTCTGAGATACTCAAACCAAATGCCAGGAGTTAGGTAGATCTAGATCCCAGTAGCCAACAGACTTGCACAGGAGCTCATGCACACTGTGCTTTCCAACAGTCTAGGCACACTCCCCAGCCCCGAGCTGCCCCTTGATGTCGTCCAGCGACAAAAGCCACGAGGCCCAGAGCACCAAGTCAGTAAGTGCTTTGTGAGCAGCAGAAGCTGCCCCTTGGTTGGAGGCCCATCAGAAGTGCTAAGAAGTGCTCCAGTTCAAACTCATGCCTACTCCAGAAGAAAAGCAGTGGGCAGGAAGAGCACAGCAGATGTCCGTTATCTGAGACCTACGTGTTGGGCTTTCTCCTAGACCTACATCATTTGATTCCATCCTCCACAGTGGTCACAATTTCCTTGGTACAACAGGCCCTTTTCCATGAAGCTGTGAAGCATCTGGAAGAGAATAAGCAGAAACAGAACATTCTTTAAGTGTTCTAACTCCTTTAGGACAGCATAAACAAACTTCACAGGGAACATAAAAAGCAAATGTGCCCAAATAGTGGCTGTGTGCATTGCTACTCGCAGCATCCTGCATCATGCACGAACACGAGCATGGTTCAGGCAGGGGACCACGAGCACTGTCTACAGAGCAGGCACTCTGCAACAAGACAAGGGCTACTGCAAGGCCTGATGACCAAACAGAATCCAGACAATGTTCATTCTCTTGTCATCAAAATGCACTCAGGTACCAGAGTGACAAAGGCAAAGGCAACAGCATCAAATCCACAGGGAGGAAGGGAAAGCAGAACAGAAACAAATCTCAGCTCACTGCTAAACACAGGGTCTTCCCTGCCAGCCCCACAGAACCCCACATGTAGTACAGCTCAGAATGAAGCGCACTCTGCTAACCCATTTTGTGTGGCTGCTCTTCTGATTGCCCCCAGTGTTTTTCCTTTCCCTCTTCGTGGTACTGGTAATGGACCCAGGGCTTTGGATACGCTAGGCAAGTGCTCAACCACCAAACAAACCCAACCCTTCAGATAGCTTTGGAAGACTAGGAGGAAAGCATTAAAATGGTATAAGAAATGTTTTTCTTTCCATTTCTATCAGCCTCCCTTTCCCCTTTGTTGGCTGAAAATTCTACAGACCCAGAGTCTATTTCCAGTGACTCTTTAATTACTTTGTTTCTCTCAAAGAGGGCCATTTCGAAAGCAAGTGGAGCTGGCACCATCTCATTTTCACACCACACAGGCTCTCTGTAGCTGGGGCAGCACCCACACTGCATTTAACTCAAAGGGCAGCCGCCAGTGTAGACAAAGTCTTCAGACATTACTGCTTCTTCAGAGGAAAAGAATGATTACTGCCACTGGCTTTGCTCCTCAAAGAAGGCTCAATGGCTTCCCTTTGTGGAAATGTACAAACTCACCTTCATCCTAATAAGGCCTCTGACATTCACTACAGAGTTCTCAGCTTTAAGACAAGGAACCCACAAAGCAGATCCCAGAGCAGACAATGAGCTGTGGGTCCACACTGTCATGGGCAGGTCAAAGGCACACATAGCCCTAGAGTCTGCATCTGATTCCTGCCCTATACAAATCCATGTTTCCTAAGGCCAGCCTTCCACTCCCCAGGATAGCCCTGGTCCTGGTCCACACAGTGCTAAGAACACTAGGTCAAAATCAGGTTCTCACTGGGCTATTAAGCCAAAATTCCATGAGGTGTCTACCTTAGCAGGAATCCAGGAATCAGGACAGGGTGAGGACAGTCCACTTACTACTGCCTGTGGCAACTTTCCCCCACTCATGCTCTCAAGCTGACAATGCATGCACCCTTGGAGCTGCCTACTTCCAGAAGCACGATTCTGTTAGGAGACACCGGCCCCATTCCAGGGTGCTTCCAGGTCTGTTTCTTTTCTTTTCCAGACAGGTTTCTCTGTGTAATAGCCCTGGCTATCCTGGAACTCTTTTTGTAGACCAGGCTGGCCTCGTATTCACAGAGATCCACCTGCCTCTGCCTCCAAAGTCTGTTTCAAAATAGGCTTACACCAGGGTGGATCGAAAGCTGTTACTCTTTCAGATCTATGCTAACTTCGAAGATAAAAGGTCCTTCCCTGGCAATCATGTGCTGTGGTCTCTCGCTGTTCTGTGGATATTTATTCCCTTTTAAAGAGTCTCTGCCACCCGACAATGCCTGGCAGATCTGTACCATTTCACCATGAAGGCCCTGAGGTGCTTGGTTAACCTCTGGACAACAGACACCATTACCTTTCTTTTCTTTAAATGTATATTAAGAGTTGGAGCACCTGTGTTTCATGCTCAGACTCTACCACACATACTGTTGTCACACAGGCCAAGTCTGACCCGATGGCCACTCCAATAGACCAGGAAAAGCCTCTAGTAGTACAGGCTTTTATTATTCTGGAACACAAAAAGCCAGAGCCTCAAAAGACAAAGAAAAATACAAAACAGTAAAGATGAGGCAGAGATGGTTAAAAAAGCCAGCAGCAAAGCACCTAAGGGTGGAAGGGTATGGTGCACAGAGCGCATGGCACGCTGCCCATCTGGCATTTACCTGGCAGACTCTGTGGGACATGGGTGGACACAGCAGCATGTGGGAGAGGCGCTGTGTGTGGTGGGCTGGAATGCAAGCCAGCCAGAAGACCTGAGAGAAAGAGGAGGGGAGAGAACAAAACATACACATTGAAGACTGAACAGAAAGCACCGTGGGAGATCTAGAGCCCCAGGCAACCAAGGGGCCAGTTTGGAACAAAATAGCTATCCCAGGCACTAAGCAGCTTCCAGGGGCACGGGGTGTTCCCATAGTCACACCAAACACATACAGGACCCAACATGGCACACAACATAGGAACAGAGACAGGAGACAAGAACTTACTGTGGCTGAGGCCATGGTGGAAGGTCCCAGGGGCAGGACCTGTGACAATGGCATCCTTAGAGACTCCTGCTTTGGCAGAGGAGTCTGCACTGAAGGAGAGCACATGAAGTGGAAATGGGACAGGGGTTAAGATTCCCAGTGAGTTTGAGTTCATAGCTCCTGGAAGCTTGGGGCCGTTGGTCTTATAGGATGAAGGCAGCAGGCTTAAGGGAGAGGTGTTGGACAGCAGCACTGCCCCGCCAGTTCCTTTCTGTGGAAGAAACACAAACTCAAATCAGAACCTACCCTGTGAAAGTACCTACTATTCAGCACCCAAAAAAGGCACGAGAAAGTCTCTATGAGCCAGCATCTAGGGGCTTCTTCTACAAAGCAGCGAGAGGTAGTACACCACACATGGATATCCATAATGTACATACAAACTCATGATTATATAAATATAAACAAATTTATATGCTCACATTTTAAACATATAAATCTATGTCACACACACATGGGCAGGGATGGCTCAGTGAGGGGCGGTGCAATGGCTAAGAACAACGCTGTCCTTCTAGGGACCTGGGTTTGGTTCCCAGCACCTATCTTGGTGGCTCACAGAGGTCAACAGCCCCTCTTCTGGCCTCTATGGGCACCAGGCACGCACATGGTTCACATGCACACATACAGTCACAACACTCATAGACATGAAAAAAATAAAAACAGAAGTTACCTCCATGACAAATTTTAAATCTAGAGGAGCCCTTGACCTCCCAAAGCCTTCATAAATATAGACAGTATGGCAAGTTTCTAATTTTAAAAGATCCAACTGAAAATGGTAAAACATGATGGCAACAGCAGTCCTTCATCCTTCTCTCATGAGAGACAGTGAGGTCCTCCCACAGGCAGCGCATGGAGGTTATTAGGTCACTGCCCCATCCAAAATATATAACTTAATTTCTTCACTGAAAAAATAAAAAGACTTCTATGGGTCAACCAGGATGAGGTGTCCCTAGGTAATAGTCTAACTAGTTTCCTACATATTCATGTTCACACAAAAGTCTCATCACTGGACTTCTAAAGTTAATTAGAAAGCTTCACTGTAGCTAGTAAAATCTAACTGTACGAGATCATACTAGACCTTCCAATTAGACTAGCTAGTATGTATTCATGAACCTAGATGCCACAGCAAGTTAGAACTTAAAGGAACTTTAAAAAAAAAAAAAAAAAAAAAAAAAAGTCCTGTTCAGCTAGGCATAGTGGCACACACACCTTTAATCTCTATACCCAGGAACCAAAGGCAGGTAGGTTTTGTGAGAGTGTGTATGAGGGGAGAGAGAGGGAAAGATGTTTATTGGGCTGAGTTGCAGGTTACCCACTATAGGCCCTGGTTTCACTTTGACAGGTTATACATACCTCAGGTAGACCACAGACTGTGACAAAAAGCATAAGGCTACCTAACCTGGTAAGAGATTTTCACCATGGCTGCAAACCTCAATTCAAGGGCTCATTAGAAACAGGAAGTTCTTGTTCTATTTTTGAGACAGGGTCTCATAATAGGGCCACACTGGCAACTAATGTGCACAGTCCCTATACAGGGTGGTAGGGAGAAACAGGACCATGCTTGACCACCTGATCTACAATCATTCATATATATATATAAAAGTTTCTAAGTCCCCATCCTGTGTCTAAGCTTTTTTCATTTTTCAATAATTATCTTTAGTTATGTGCATGTGGAGGACTATATACATGTGTTTATATGCCAAAGGAGGCCAGAGGCTTCAGATCTCCCTCAAACTGGAGTTATAGGCAGTTGTGAGCCACCTGATGTAGGTGGTGGAAGCCAAACTGAGCTCCTCTTCAAGAGTAGTAATGTGTACCCCCCACCTCCACCCAACAGGGTTTCTCTGTGTAGCCCCAGATGTCCTGGAACTCACAGATCTGCCAGCCTCTACCTCCTAAGTGCTGGGATTAAAGGTGTGTGCCATCAATGCTGCCTGGCTTATGTGTTGTTCTTTTTTAATTAGCTCTCCAGACCTCTTTTCAATTTAAGACAGGGTCTCATGTATCCTGGCTGGTCTCAAAGTAGATAGGTAGCCACATCTGGCTTTTAACTCCTGATTTTGCTTCTGTCTCTGGGTTTATAGACATGCAATACCATCCCTGGCCAGACTTCTAATTTTACATACTACCTTCCCTGCAAAGGTGTCAAGTCACCTTTGACCTATAGAGTTCTTTCATGTTAATCAGAGAACTGCAACCAGAAGGTACTACCAGTTTGTACTAAGGCATAAACACATCCTGACTATCACCTAATAGCTGAAGGTGCTTCCGTTTGAGTCACAGTGCAGAGGCAGGTTCTAGGGCTCACTCTACCCTGCACAGGCTTAATCTCTCCAGAGACCCAAGAGCCAACAGACGTCCCTTCCTTTCTCCCTCCCAGTTCCCCTGTTAAGACATTCAGGCTATACCAGTCCTCCAATCAGTGGTAAAAGTGAGACTAAACAGGAAATCCAGTACTCCCTCCAGTACCTAACCTCACTTACCGTCCCCACCCAACTTTGTTTCAGACCACATTTGCAGACCTGGGAAAGGCAAGCAGCCTTGTCCTCAAATCCCTTGTAGCTGGGGCAGGTTGCAATACTGGGATACTCACTGGCAAGGAGGTAGAAGATGTCACACTACTAACTGCAGCAGGCTTCAGGGAGGAGGTCAGTAACTTTGCCACTCCCTGGGTCCCACCACCAGAATCTCCATTTGGACCTCCAGGTGGAGCCACAAGAGTCAATTTCTGAGAAACAGGTGTTTTTTTCACAGCAGAACTTGGGGCAGTTCGGTTAGCAGGCTGCCCTGTAGAGGGAGGCTGCTGCACGCCAGGTAGCAAGGTCCCAGAAACAGAGCTCTGCACTTGGGCTCCTCCAGAAGATGGGCTACTAGAAGCAGCCCCATGTTTAGAGACTGAGCCAGCAAATGGGTTATTCTTGTAAGATGGTCCCACAGAGCTGGTTGGATGCTGCTTTGATGGATGGCTCAGGGCAGTAGAGGATGAGGCTGTTGTCTTATGGGAGCTGCTGCTGGAGGTTGGTGAACTTCCAGAGGCTGGCATAGTGGCATGGAAGGCCTGGCCTTTGTTTGCTGACTTTACCAGCTGTAAGAGGGACCGATGACACTGTGGAGAGGTGGCCTTTGGGCCTTGCAGCTTGTTGACAAAGGGGGATGGGGGTGTGAAGCTTTTCTGCTGTTGACTGCCTGCATGAAACACTTTGACTTGGGGGCCAGGCATGGGAGCTGATGCCTGGGGTCCATGAGACGTCCGTGGCAAACTATGGTGCTTTGCTTTGGACTGGTGCAATTCAGGCATACCCTTGCTAAGGGGAGCCTGGCAGGATTGCTCTTTATAGCCAGAACTCTCTGGCTTTTTCTCCTGAGAGGACTGCCCCAGTGCTAGAGCCTGTTCAGCCAGAAAATTGAGAGGTGACTGAAGAGCATTAGTGGGTGGTGGTGCAGAAGAGCTGGGCTTTGCAAAGTTCCGTTTCTCTTCTGAACACAAAACACCAGCAACTTTTTCTGTTGGTGCTTTAGAGGGTACAGGCAGTGTGAATTCGGAACTGTTGGCTGCTCTACTGTTTGATACAGCCAGCTCCTTAGACACAGCTTCCACAGAGGAGGCTGGATTCTGAACCAGGTCTTCATCCAGTGAGTCCTCCAGGGTTACAGGAACAGGGTCAGTGAGGCCACAAGTCACCTGGGATGGATGCTCTCTGCTGGTTGCCCCAGTGCTCAAACTTCCACCCTGATGTTCTGAGAGCAAAGTAGTGGGACCACCAAGCTGTCCTGATGGGATGGAAACTTTTTTGTCAGGCTTAGCAGATGATTCCTAAAGGAAAGTGGAAATGCTCATAGTTAGAAATTTCAAAGATGCCAATAGTGGCCTGTTGTGAGGATGTCAAGTGAATTCAAGCTTACTGGGTAATTACAAGTGACGGATGAGAGTAGGTACCATGTCTGCCTTGCCTTGTAGCACTATTGGTTATGTGTCTAGCTGATGGAGGCTGTTTTAAGACAGCATACTTTGTTGCTAAGTTCACAAATGTCCACAGCAAAACTTTCCTCTTTCAGTTTCTGAAAGAGTACAAGATTTGCTCAGATAGTGTGTTGGCTAGTTTTATATCAACTGTCTAATACAAGTGAGAGCCATTTTGGGAGAGGTAATCTCAATTGAGGACAATGCCACAGAAGACTGGCCTGTGGGCAAGCCCGTAGTGCATTTTCTTGATAGATAACTGATGTAGGAAGGCCCGGCTCCACTCCAGAGCTGGTGGTCCTGAGTGCTATAAGAAAGGAGGCTGATAAACTGGCCATCTCCGGTAACCAGGCAAGACTTCAATGGAGAGACTGAGATACCATCCCAGCCATAAAACCTTCAACCTACAATTTGTTCTGCCTACAAGATGTGCTGGGGTAAAGGTGGCGCAGAAATTAAGGGAGTAGCCAATCAATGACTGGTCTGGCTTGAAACCCATGCCATGAAAGGGAACCCACCCCTGACATTTCTAAAGATATTCTGCTATATTTGCAGACAGGAGCCTAGCATAATCATCATCAGAGAGGTTTCACCTAGCAACTGATGGAAACAGATGTGGTGACCCACAGCCAAACATTAGGTGGAGCTTAGGGATTCCTGTAGAAGGGAGGGAAGAAGGGTTATAGGAGCCCAAGGGATCAAGGACACCAGAAGAAAAACCACAGAATCAAATAACCTAGGTCCATAAAGGCTCATAGAGACTGAATCGGAAACCAGAGAGCTTGCGTGGGACTAATCTAGGCCCTCCGCATATAAGTTACAGTTGTGTAGCTTGATTTTCATGTGGGACTCATACCAGGGGGAGCAGGGGCTATCTCTGACTCTGTTGCCTGCCTTTGGGACCCCTGCCTCCTACTGGCTATCTCATCTAGCCTCAACAGGAGAAGATGCACCTAGTCTTGTGGCAACTTGATATGAAAGGGCCGCTTGATATCCGTGAGAGACTTCCCCTTTTCTGAAGAGAAACAATAGAGAAATGAATGGGTGCTAGGGCAGCAGGGAGGAGAGGAGGATGTAAAATTAATTAATTAGTTAGTTTATCAATTGAAAAAAGAAAGCAGGCTGAATACACCATGAGGAACAAGTCAATTAATCAGCACTCCTCTATGGCCTTTGTCTCAGTTCTTGTCTCCAGGCTCCTGCCATGCTTGAGTTCCAGCCCTGACTTCCCTGGAGGATGGACTATAAGCTGCAAGACAAAATAAGCCCTTAAGCCCTTCCTTCCCCAGGTTGCTTTTGGTCTTTTTTTAAAACTCCTTTCTCAGACAGGATTTCTCTGTGTAGCCCTGGCTGTCCTAGAACTCAAAGAGATTCTCCTGCCTTTGCCTCCAAGTGCAAGGATTAAAAGCGTGTGCCACCACTGCCTAGCTTAGTCATGTTTGGGGTTTTTTTTTGTTTTTCATCATAACAATATTTATCACAGCAATACAAAAGTAAGACAGAGCCTGTTGGCACTTATACTATCTTGAATGCTCCTGGCTGAAATTAGACTGATGAGAATTACTTTCAATTAACTTCCTGTTCCTCTGTTTTTTTTCTCAATACCTGTCTTCCCAACCATTCTAATGGGAACAGAAATTGGATCTATCCCATTGCTCCTGCATTCCTAGTACTTAACACAATATGTTCTCACAAATTGTAGGAACCTTCCAGATACTCAGGAATATTCAATTTAAACATCTGTTCTCACAATTTTTAAGCAGGGCTAAGGGAATCCCAAGCATCATTTGGCAAAAGTTTGGCAAGTATCAACATTCCCCACTGAAAGGTTTCTGTGCTGTCTAAAATAGTTTTCACATTTCTGCGCTCCATCCACAGTACTGCCCTGTGGTTCCTCCAGCTTCTCTTTCCTGATACTGCTACAAACTGACTTGTCCCAAGCAGAAGTACACTTCCTAAGAGACCCACCATACACCTGAGATTTCATTTATAGTGGCCCTGCACTGCACTCCTCCAGGGCCGCTTCAGACTCTATTGAGTCCCACAGCCATAAAAACTAGGCTAGCTGAGTACGGTTGTAAAAAACTGAGGCTAGTGAGAGTTACATGGCCCAGCTCAGATGTCTGCTTTGTTCAAGAGTGCTATCTCAGTAATTATTTTCAGTGACGCTTACCAAGCTGCCATGGTCACATGGCACATGGACTGAGCAGGCTGACTCACCTTCACCTTGATTTTTGAGGAAGCTATTACTTTCTTCTTGGCCCTGTTCAAAGAAACGAGCACAGAATTGGTTCAGAAGAGAACCACAAGAGAAGAATAAAATAGCAGTGTCCCAAGAAATAATTCGGAGGTACTTACAGAAGTGAGGTCAGGTGCCCATGGCCTCGTCGGCTCTCCTTAAATAGAGTCCTAGAAGAAAAAGTTCTGGGGTATCATATCTGCCCCAGTATACCACAACTCTGTTTCTAGAGCTTTCCTGAAGGCCCTGGTACTCAGTGGCACTTAATCTAGCTGAGGGGTCTAATATGGCCTCACCAACTTACCTAAAGCCAAAAGTCTAGGCTTTACCAAGAAAGTCAATGGCTTTGCAGCAACCTCTCCTAGCCCTAAGCTCCCTAAGCGGTGGTATTTTTCTTACTGGTATTCTAAATCTACCCACGAAGAAAACGCACACATAGCGTGTCTTTTTTTTTTCCTCAGAGAAATGCAACAAAAATTATCTTCATATAACCTAACCTGTAAGGAAAGAATAATAATTCTCAAGGTTCTTTCATCTGTCCAAAGCACTGATGAACCAAACCAATGCCTACCACTGTCTTTATCTAACCCCCTGTGCCATTCATGGGTGACAATGTGACAGAGCTTCCAGGACAACACTAGGCTCCAGCATAGAATCACCATGTTTCTTATGAGGGAAACTTTTTGGAACCATGAAGGAGTCCCTAAGACGACTTCCACCTCTCAGCCTCTGGTATAACCATTGCATCAAAACAACAAAGTTCACACTGTGAGGAAAAGAGAACGCAGACAATCCTCCAACTAAAGTGAGACAAGAATTTACAAGGACTGAACTCGACAAGTAAGATCCCTCTTCTAGATTAAGAAGACTCTTTTAGAGATCCCAGTGACATAAGAATTGCATTAATGAGACTGCAGCTTCTGAGGGCAGAGATCACTGTCAGCCCAGACCACTCTGTCTCAGCACAAGAGCCTCACCTGGCCTGCATCCAGCCTTTGGGCCAGAGGGGCTTAACCTCAGCATCCAGAAAAGCTTTCACACAGTCCTCCCAGGCCTGGGCCTTGCTGTTCCTTTCCAGATCACGGCTCTCCAGTTTGATCTTCACCACCTGGCACAGAAGCTCCCTGAGGAGCAGACAGAGATCAGAAACTTCCCACCACCCCAGATGCTGTTTCACAGTTACCACTGTGTGCTTTCAGCAACCAGTGAAAGTAATTAATCCTAACCTTCATTAGCAATATGGGGACAGGCTCAGACACTGGTCTCACAAACCCTCCAATGATGCAAGGTCCCAGTTTGTGCACACCTGATTTCATCATTCCACTGGAATTTCTTCCGGGGTCCCATAATTCTCCGGCCCCCCTTTTCTTCATCTTCTTCTTCATCAGAACAAACCCGTTCTCTCTGCTCCTTGTCTTTTTCTTCCTCCAACATCCTAAGAGGGAACAGAAGGAACCATGAGGTCCTCCTGCTCACCAGCTTCTCCCTCCTCCCTTCTACAACACTATCCTTGATTTACGATCAGGAAGTTTGGAATAGCCTAAAATTGTGTTGGAAATGTAAGCAGATATTGAGAAATATAAAAAGAAGAGACAGAGCGCTGGAGAGACAGCTCAGTGGCTAAGAGCATATACTACTCTTCCAGAGGATCCAGATTCAGTTCCCAGGCCCAGCTCACACCCACCTGTAACTATGGTTCCAGGGCATCTGACTCTCCCTCATGGATTCTGGAAGTGCATGCACATTCCCACAGACAGACTCACATTTAAGAGGGGATAGAAAAAGATACAGGAAGATAATGACACCCAAGTGAGACGGGACATACTTACTTAGCAACTTTTGCTTGTGTGTGTGCTTGGCATTCATCCTGGTACTTGGCCACCTGCTCAGGCATTGCCCTACCAATGGCATCCTTAAGCTTCTGGAGTGGCTCTTTGAGGCGCCCACCCTGCAAAAAAAGACACAGTACAGGTTGGCTCATGCACTACTCTCACACTGAAGACCCATATGGGCAATCAAAAGGAGACAGTGCAGCAGATGGGATCCTTATGCAGACTCCTGCCACCCACCTGCTCATAAAGGTGAAGTTTCCGAGCACGCTTGACCAGAGCATCCTTGCTGCAGGGCAGGAATGAAGCCAGATAAGCAAACACCCCAGAACGGATTTGGCTCGTCAGTTCCCGGGTTTGCACCTCTATGCTGAAGGACACAACACAGTTATCAGTGGCCTGCAGCTCACTGCAAGGTTTCCTGTGCCTTAGGTTGCAGACTGGAGAAGAAAGCTAGGTACCAAAAGTAGGCTGAATCTTATCTTGATGATTGGTCACACAACATAACCAAGTGGCTACAGCAACAAAATTTACAGCAGCAATAATCAAGAAAAACTCTCAAGCTTGATGAATTTGGCTAGAGAAGAAGGTTAAGGCTCTTAGGTAAAGGATGAGACCAAGTCAAAGGTAGTCAAGAGAACAAAACCAAGACAAAAATATATGAGCATTAAATTTCATAAATAAAGGCTGGGCACGGTGGCACACGCCTTTAATCTCACCACTCAGGAGGCAGAGGCAGGTGGATTACTCTGAGTTCGAGGCCAGCCTGGTCTACAAAGCGAGTCTAGGACAGCCAAGATAACTTAAGAGAAACCCTGTCTCAAAAAACCAAAAAGAAACAAAACAAACAAAAAAAGCAACAGAAAATTATAAAGAAAATATAAAAGCTTTAAAAGTGAAAGTACCAAGAAGAGACTTGATACCCTATGAGCATATACAGGGGGAGGAAGTCCCCCTCAGTCACAGTCATAGGGGAGGGGAACAAGGGGAAAATGGGAGGGAGGGAGGATACAAGGGATGGGACAACCATTGAGACGTAATATGGATAAATAAATTAATAAAAAAAGAAAAAGAAAAAAAATAAATAAAAGAAAAAAATTAAAATAGATAAATAAATAAATAAAAGTGAAAGTAATGAATTGCTTGGGGCCAGCAAGAAATATTTTCCAGCACTTTTTTTTATGCAGTGTTTTGCTTGTATGTATATGTGTGTCCTATGTACATGCCTGGTGCCCATGTAAGTCAGAAGACGGCACTGGATCCCCTGAACCAGGAGTTGAGGAGCCAATTGTTAAGGATAGTTGTGAGCCACTGTGTGGGTACAAGGAACCAAACCCAGGTTCCTCTGTGAGAGCAATGGCAAGTTCTACTAGCCACTAAAGCATCTCTCTACCATGTTTTGAATTTTCAGTTACTAATTCTACCCATGATCATGATAATCCTCACCTCTCTAGTTTCTCCAGCCAAACACACAGAAAGGCCTGAGCTCTCTGTATGTGGCACAGTCAAGTATGTTTTTGGTTAACATAAAACCCTCCTCACCTGATCATCAAATGCTCTTTGAGGTCCCGTGCTTCCTAAGCCAAAAGGTCCCTCCACAGCCTACTCAGTGAAGCCATTCATGGGAATATTCAAGTCTTAACAACCATTCCTTTTTTGTTTGTTTGTTTTGTTTTTCTTTTCTTTTTTTTAAGATTTATTTATTTATTATATATACAGTATTCTGCCTGCATGTATTTCTGGACACCAGAAGAGGGCACGAGATCTCATTACAGATGGTTGTGAGCCACCATGTGGTTGCTGGGAATTGAACTCAGGACTTTTAGAAGAGCAGTCAGTGCTCTTAACCTCTCCAGCCCTTGTTTTGTTTTTCAAGACAAGGTTTCACTGTGTAGCCTTGGCTATCTTGGACTCACTTTGTAGACCAGGCTGGCCTCGAACTCACAGTGATCTGCTTGCCTCTACCTCTCAAGTGCTGGGATTAAAGGTGTGCGCCACCACGCACAACCATTATTATGTGAGCAAAATCCTCTGTTGTTGAGCAACAGACTTCTCGTGCTATGTAATACAACCAAGAGAAAAGATGCAAAGCTGTGGCCTGACATACAAATTTGGCTTAGGTTTGTACGCTTGCTGTAACCTTTTTTAATCTAGTTCATACAACCAACAAAGTACCTCAGATGTTTGGGGCTCTGGGTGATGCATGACAGGATGAAGTGTACTAGGATCGCAAGTGAAAACAAGGAGGGACCCTGAGAGGCACCCCAATGCAGAACAGACCTGGTCACCAGGTCTCTCATTGTCACTCATTCTTCTGGATTCTCTCTTTTCATCTCATACTTGCCAAGAAATCTTCTTCCAACAGGCCATGACAATACATCATTATAGCATTTTAATAGTGTCTGTGGCTAAAGATTTTAAGGTTTATCATTTACAGAGACAGGGACGTAATCTCCCTTTCCACACTAAACAGGAGAGGAGAGACAAACAAACAGATGATACTCACTCTAGCAGGATTCCATTAATATCTTGAGTGAAGAACTTCTGTTTGCTCTCCCCCTCAGCAGCTCTGGCAGCCTGATTCACAGGAGACAGTAACAGGTATTAGTGCATTTTCCCTATGTACCACTCATACGCAGCAGAAGGCACAGAATCACTGCTGCCAAAGAGCACCTGCCAACAAAACCCTGCCATCTTCCTAACTGTGCATCAGCCCCAGATGAAGGTCATCCTCAGCCCCAGATGAAGGTCATCCTCAGCTGCTGCAGTATGTATGGATTGAGTTTCTTAGGAGCCATGGCGTACTCTGAAAGATTTCTGGGGAATCAAAACTTGTGTCCTCACGCTTGTGTGGCAAGCACTTTACTATCTCCTGAGCCATGTTACTCTTTTGCTTACACCTATACTACTAGTTCTAAGAGCCAGAAGTACCTTAATGAATTCATACTAATTCCTTAAAAAGATATTCAAACTGTTCATCAGACCATCAACAATTTAAGTTTGCAAATAAATATTCCTTTTCTAAGACAGGATTTTATTAAGCCAAGGATGAACTTGAACTCTGTATTTATATACACTTATGTGTGTGGTATGTGTGCACACAGACACAGCAGAGAAGCCTATCAATTGTCCTTCTCACTCTCTGCTTTATTCCTGTGAGGCAAGGTCTATCCCTGAACCTGGAATTCAATATTTTTGGCTAGACTTTTAGCCAGCAAGCCCACTGATCCTTCTGTTCCACCCCAACCTAAGAGCACTCAGGTAATAGGCACATGCTAAACCACACTTTCTTTGTTGTGTAAGTGCTAGGACCCAAAATTCAGGTCCTCATGGTTGTGTAACTAGCACTCTTAGCCTCTGAGCCAACCTTCTGACTCCTAACCTTGAACTTTGTTTTTTTTAGATTTATTTATTTATGATGTATATAGTACTCAGCCTCCATGTTCACCTGCAGGCCAGAAGAGGGCATCAGATCACATCATAGATGATTGTGAGCCACCATGTGATTGCTAGAATTGAACTCAGGACCTCTGGAAGAGCAGCCAGTGCTCTTACCCACTGAGCCATCGCTCCAGCCCCTAACCTTGAACTCTTGGTTCTCCAGCCTCTACTTCCTGAGAGCTGCAATTACATGACCTGCACTATCACACCAGGTTACACATTTTATTTTTAGATATTAAGCTATTTCTCCAGTACCTCAAAAGCTTTCTGCCTGTGTAACCTTTAAAAAAGTTTCTTTCAGCCGGGTGTGGTGGCATACACATGTAATGCCAGCACTCAGGGAGGCAAAGGCAGACGGATAGCTATGAGTTCAAGACCAGTTTGGCCTACAAAGTAAGTGCAGGACAGGCAAGGCTGAACAGAGAAACCCTGTCTAGAAAAAAAAAGTTTCTTTCTAGAGCCTTTTAAAGTGCATCTTGGAGGATCTGGTTTTTATAGTGAATGGGTGCTACTTTTTGTTCTTGTTTTTGAGGCAGGGTTTCTCTGTATATCCTTGGGTATCCTAGAACCCACTCTGTAGACCAGACTGGCCTCAAACTCAGAGAGATCTGCCTGCATCTGCCTCCCAAATGCTGGGATTAAAGGCGTGTGCTACCATGCCAGGCAGGTGCTACGTTTTTAAATAAATACAAATTAAAGACCAACTGGTTTGGCTTGTTGGCACACATCTATAAACCCAGTTACTCTTGAGACTGAAACAGGATTCTAAAATTAAAGTAAGGGTGAGTAACTCAGTGAGACTACCATGATTTGCAGAAAGCCTAGATTGCGAGGTCCGGCCAGCATAAGGCTACTGTGCTGGCTGAATGCAATCACAAAAGTATGAGCTCAGGCAAGACCAGAAAAGAGCCACTTAACCAGCCTAGGCAGGTATAATATGTAGCTAAGCCCAAGTTTTAGCATTCAAACTTAAGCAATAGAAATAGACATGTATCTCACCTAAAGTCAAGATTTAAAATGTAATCTTATTTTTAAAAGAACAAGAAGCCATAGGCAGAGGCAAGGGATCTCAGTGAGATGGAGGCCAGCCTGGTCTACAAAGTGAGTTCAGGACAGCCAGGGCTACATAGAGGCCCTGTTTTTTGTTTTGTTTTGTTTTGGGGGGGGGGGGAACCAGGTGGTGGTAGTATACACTTTTTTTTTTTTTTTTTTTTTTTTTTGGTTTCTTGAGACAGGGTTTCTCTGTGTAGCCTTGACTATCCTGGACTCGCTTTGTAGACCAGGCTAGCCTCAAACTCACAGCGATCCACCTGCCTCTGCCTCCCAAGTGCTAGGATTAAAGGTGTGTGCTGCCACCACCCAGCTACCTAGCATTCAGGAGGCAGAGACACAGGCAGATGAAGTTCAAGGACAGCTTGGTCTACAGAATGAGTTCCAGAACAGCCAAGGCTACACAGAGAAACTTTGTCTCAAAAACAAACAAACAAAGCCAGGTGTGTTGGTGCACACCTTTAATCCCAGCACGGGAGGTAGAGAGAGGCAGGCTGAGCGCTGTGAGTTCAAGGCCAGCCTTGTCTATAAAGCGAGTCCAGGACAGCCAAGCTAACACACAGAGACCATGTCTTGAAAAATAAACAAACAAAACAAAAGAAGAAGAGAGGAAAATAAAATTAGGGAAGTAAAATATAAAGGAAGAAATACTTAAACTATTACCAGCAACAATGCACATCAAGCTTAATTTTTGGGTTGAGACAAGGTCTCATGTACCTCAGGCTAATTTTAAACTTCCTTTGTTGCCAAGGATTATCTTGAACAACACAGTCTCTTGCCACCACCTCCCAACTATTGAGATTATAAATACGTGCTACAATGCCCAGCAATCAATTTTAGATTTGTATTGTCTTGTTTTGTTTTTCAAGATGGGGTTTTTCTATGTAGCTCTGGCTATCTCAGAACTTGCTCTGTAGACCAGGCTGGCTTCAAACTCACATAAATCCACCTGCCTCTGCCTCCTGAGTGCTGGGATTAAAGACACGTACCACCACTGCCCAGCCAAATTTAATCTTTAAAATGCTGCGTTTTGGGAGGGAGGGAGGAATGGGAGGATACAAGGGATGGGATAACCATTGAGATGTAATAAGAATAAATTAATAAAATAAAAAAATTTTAAAATGCTGCGTTCATTTCAAGATCTTGCACAGAACTCTTTATTATGGCTTTTGGAATTCTATGTAATGTTTTGTGACTAAATACATTCTTCTCTGAAAGACTGCCTTTCTTAGCAAATAGTCAAAAGGGTCCAGGCATCCAGACACCCATGCACACATATAAAAGGCTCCAGGTACATCAACATCTGTAATGTCTAGGAGTCATTATTCAAAAGAGCCAAATTGCTAAATAGCATGTCTAACCAGAGAGGCTTTCTTGTATTGCAGTCCAACACTGTTTCGGGCTGTGGCACTTCATTCTCTCTAAATCTTCTCCCAAAAAAGTGAAATAATAGGTTACTACTCTGATCACAATCTACTGTGGGAGTGAGGGCATATCCAAGAATTTTATTTTGACTTTTCTGTAAAATAAACAATGGTTTACTATCACCTAAGTTAGTTAACAAGCTTTTGAGAGACTACAAAACAATGTGCTTACAAAACAAAGCATTGAAAAGAACAGTAAGTAGATTTTTTAAACATGAACTCTGAGCAATGGAACAGTATGCTGAAAGATGCCAAGTACAAATTTAACTCCTCTCCCTTCAATTTTGTATTAAGATAACTCTGAGTCCCTGACATGGCGCAATTAAAGTGTTACACTCACGAAGAACACTTAGACATGCCACACATGGGCTAATAAGGAGGACCATAGATGTGAATAAGGTGCTCTGTTTGCTTTGTATATTGTGTTTAAATTTCTTTTCTAAGTGAAAAAATAATTTTTATACTCAAGCAGATGTTTTACACTGCCCTAAAATATGAGAAATTCACAATAGTGATTCTAAAAATATTGTAAGAATCACTAGTTCAAAACATGCAGCTGCTGAGCACAAATACTCTGGAGCTACAATCCAAATCACAGTGCTTACAGTGAAATGTTATTTTAACCAGAAGCAATGGTATCAAAACCCACAGTTAGATTAAGTAGTAAGTTAGCTGTAAATCACTGAATTGACAGTTCTTAGCACTTAAGGATCAATTCCAAACACTGGAGGAAAACAGCACGGCTTTTCCATGCTAAAGACTGTTTGCTGTGGTTTGGGACAGGAAAAGGCACTCAAATTAAGCTCTGACTAGTCACCAATCAGGTACACCTGAACACTAATGATGATACTCTACACAAGGGAGCAAGTAAAACCCAGTAATGGCTAAGCTAAGCATGCACTCTGTGTTTATGTATGTGTTTACAAACCAGTGAATTCAGAAAATCTTTGATAGAATTCAAAGATGACATTCTACCTCAGCTGCCTGCTGCCAACAGCAGCTGATCAATCAGAAAAGCAAAGGTGAGTTGTAAGAAATAAATAGGCAAAAGAGAACAAGATAAAAATTTCCCCAAAGTAAAATTCCCAGAAGTAGAGGAATCAAAAAAGGCGAAAAATGCCTGGTGGGCAAAGCTTCCCCTATTTCCTCCTAGGGATGAAATGAGGACTTGGGGAAAGCTTACACTTACACTTTTACTAAGGATTTCTTGGGCATCAAGCTTCACGAGGTGCAGAGATAATGCCAATCTACCCAAATGGCTTCCAGGAAAGCCCAGCCACATTATGTCACCATACCTGAGCCAGCTCCTTAACACGCTTCTCCAGGGGTGTTGGCAGGCCTTCAGGGAAGGAAGAGGGCTGCCTGAATTCCTGATCCAATCCCACCCCAAGGGAATCGCTTCCGTCATCCATATCTCGGAAAGGGCTTCCTTCTGGAGACTCACTGAGCAGCTGCTCCAAGTCCAAGTCCGTCAGGGAGTCCATGGCAGTGGCAGCTTGGAGCAAGTCATTGTCAGAAGTGGAGCCAAAGAGTGAGAGCAAGGGGTCAGAAGTGCCCTCCAGTTCCCTCAGGCCCTGAGCTTCCACTGATGTCACAGTTACAGGCTTATGCTCCTCCTCCCTCTTTTTCTGAGCCTCTTTCTCCTTCTGAAACTTCTTGAGCATCTCTCTAACACTTAAAGACCCAGAGTACTTCTTCTTCTTTTTCTCCTTACTGGCATTGAGGGCTGTGAAGCTGCAAGCAAGAGGGAAACTGGTTACTCAGGTTGTAGGACTCTCCATGAGAAACTCAGCAGGCTTCATCCCTGCACCCAGGGAAGGGTTTCCATGAAAGCCTTTGTTCTGTCAGTCCACTCTCATATCATGCCTCCATCCTCTTGGCATAAAGAACTTGCTCTTGCTGGACCAAAGCTTGAGGGTGAACACAGATTAGCAACACAGTGTCATAGGATGCTAAATATCCAATGGTTCTTTTAAGAATCATTGCCAGGCTGAAATAAAAGTTTGCAAAAAATGGGAGGGCAAAAAAAGTATTTCAAGGAAGAAAGCATGAGAAGCAGAGAACAGCAGCAACTTGAAGGCAACTGGGCTGACTGAGTATGGAGGAATCACGACCATAGAAGACAAGAGTAACAGAGACAAAAGAACTGGGGCAGAGAGGAGTGCCAAAAGGACAGGGAGCATCAGCAATCACATGGTGACAGAAATACCTGCCGACACTGACAGGGGAGCACAGGCACACAGGATACCTGACACACAGAGATGAGAGTGGCTGACTTGCCCAGAACAGCCTGTGGGAGGAGAGGGGAGAGGAAAGTCAGACCCTATAGCCTTTCCTGAAGCTGGGGAGGAGGGTGGGAAGTGAGCTCCCAGGTTATCATGCCCTCAGGTGCCTTCACAGGCCAGATTTTTTTCCTAGCAAAAAGCTGCTGCCTCTCACCCGGCTTTGGAAAACTTGGACTTTTTCGATTTCTTCTCCTTGTCGTAAGTGTCATCTTTTTTCTTCTTCTTTATCTTTTCACCACCTTCCTTCAACTTCCGCTTCTGAGAATTAAAGACAAGGCACAATCACACAACACCCTGAGTCACAGAGCAAGCACACTGGGCAGCACTGGCCTTGCTCTGTGCTAGGTGCATCTTCAGACTCAATCATTTCCTACACACACACACACACACACCTCTCTCTCTCGAAGCAGTCCCTGGGTCACTAACCCACCCACAGCATCCCAACAACAGTGTTTGATGTCAACATCCAAGTAGAGACCATGGTGGCTGTTCTGACGGCAGATTTGGAATGGGCTTTAAATGGACTCATTTTAAATACTGGGCAGTGGTAGGCAGGCCCTAAAATATGCTCAACCTAAGGCTGACCAGTTTTCAGTGGGTGACAGCCCTAGAACTAAAGCCCTCTCCAAGTCCACCGTAGAGAAGCCGGCAAGAGTGGGTCCATATCCCTATGGCTCTCCCAACCCTGTGACTTATCTAGAAACATGACCCTGATCCTACTGTAGCATCTTGAGACAGGGATGAAATGACTAAGACCTGACCAGGACCCATTCCCATGTTCACATCATGTACCTGTCCAACAGTCTCCAGAGCTACTCTGAGACTGCATATTTTAGAGTAGCCTACTGATCTCACAGTCACATCAAAAATTATTTCTGAAATCTAAAAGGAAGAATATTCTAACCTTTGGAGATTTTTTCTTCTTTTCTTTAATGAAGTCATCTTCAGATTCTGAAGCTTGTCTAAACTGCAAGGTTCCCGAGTTAATGTAAAATCCTCCATACTTTGTGGTCAAAGAAGCAGGAACAAGTTCATCATACTAAAGGGGAAAAAAATATCATCAGCTCTCACTTCTGGTTGTATATTCCAAGATACAAAGCAGATCTTAAGAGATGCAACTAGGAAGCCAGGCGTGGTGGTGCACACCTTTAATCCCAGCACTTGGGAGGCAGAGGCAGGTGGATCTCTGTGAGTTCGAGGCCAGCCTGGTCTACAGAGTGAGTCCAGGACAGCCAAGGCTACACAGAGAAACCCTGTCTTGGGGGAAAAAAAGAGAGAGAGAGAGATGCTACTAAAATTTTCTGTCACTCTTCAGACACCATGCTAAAACATCCTGTCCTCAATCACTAACCCTGGATTCCAGAGGTCACTTTCTCTTAAGCTCAGCGCTGCTTGTGCTAAGAGAACACACTGAGATGCCACAACCCCACGCCCCACTGCCAGCATCACACAGTACCATGTGACTAACTGCTCACCGCTTCAGAGTTATCAATGAAAGAGTCCGACTCATCGTAGCCATACCCCATGTCAATCAAGTCCTGTATTCGGTCTTTCCTGCGTTTCTTCCCACCCTGAAATTTAAAAGTTAGGTATCACATGTTTTTTGATAAGTACAATGAATTAAATGTTTCCTTGAGTTTCATTACCCAGTGATTAAAAGTTGTAAGGCACTGAAAACACATATTACTCCCTCCCCCCGCCAATCCCCTCCCCTAAAGACTTCTGAAAATAGGGCAGATTTATATCTGCAAAAATGGCATAAGACAGAAGAATAAAATAAACGGATTCTTCTGCTCTGTAACAAAACACATCTTCTATGGCCTTATTTATTTGCCCACTTAACTCACACATTGCTCCTACCACATAAGAGTTCTGTAGCTTAACATATGTGTTTAATAGCTGTATTCTATTTCCAATCACTTCTGACTATCCACTAAATGAACATGCAAATGCCTGGAGACCACTCTCACTAATGCCCAACACAGAAATCTTACATATTTTTCTTCAAATTTCCGTGCAAGGGCCTCCACCTTATGCCTTTCTTTTTCTTCATCATTGAAAGGATCCAAAACATCTTTTTTCTGGAAAGAGATCATTCCACAAAAAATGAAACACATACACACACAAAAAAAACCTTAGTCCTGGCTAAAGAACCTTCAATGACTACTCAACACTTATTAACTATATAATAAAAACTATTATTCAGAAATACCAAGATGCTACTATCGCACCATGTTTTGTTGTTTAAAAAACAGAATTCAGCAAGTGTATCAGTTCATTGCAATCCTAGCTACTAGAAAAGCTGAGGCATAAGGATCTCAATTTTAAAGCCAGCCCTGACTACAGAGTAAGGTCAAGGCTAGCCTAGACAATGCTAATATTAAAAAAAAGAGAGAGAAAAGGATTGATCAAGATCTTAGGCTGAAAAAAAAAAAAAAAAAAAAGATCTTAGGCTGAACCCCAGATCCATAGATTGAAGGAAAGAGAGAAAAGGGGGAAATGTAATTCAAGAAAACCTGATCAAATGTTTACAATGACCTAACCCTGGGGTTTCAAATAGAACAAAGGGCCTTTACTAGAGACGTTCAATGTCTAGAGAACTGTGCTCAATACAGTTAATTCTTTTTGTAACACTTATTTCAGGCACTTGAAAACATTTTAAGAAGGGTGCATAGGCTTCAAGAAACTTCTAAAATAGTCAAGGTTCAAAAAGGTTAAAATGAAGTCAGAGAGATAGCTCAGGGCTTAAGAACACCAATTGCTATTTAAAGGACTCTGATTCAATTCCCAGCATGCACATGGCAGCTCATAGCCATGTCTATCTCCAGTCTCAGGAAATCTGAGACCTTCTTCTGGTCTCTGATAGCACTATATGCATGTGGTGCCTAGACACATATGCAGGCAAAACACCAATAAACATTAAATAAATAAGCAAACAAAGAAATTTTTCTTTATCTTTTTGTTTTTCGAGACAAGGTCTCTGTGTTAGCCTTGGCTGTCCTAGAATCACTTTGTAGACCAGGCTGGCCTCGAACTCACAGCAATCCGCCTGCCTCTGCCTCCTGAGTGCAAGAAAGAAAATTTAAAAGGTTAAAAACTATGCTCTCACCAGGTGGTGGTGGTGCACGCCTTTAATCCCAGAACTCCAGAGGCAGAGGCAGAGGCAGGCAGATCTCTGCAAATTTGAGGCCACCCTGGTCTACAGAGTGAGTTTAGGACAGCCAGGGATACACAGAGAAAACCAGTCTTGATAAGCAAACAGTGCTTTCTTTGGCAACATATATATTAAAATTGGAATAATACAGAGATTAGCATGGCCCCTGTTCCAAGAATGACATACAAATTCATGAGGCATTCCATATTTAAAGAAAAAAAAGCTAAAAATCCACTAAATGCAGTACAAGTTATTGACAGCCATTCTAGCTTTAGAAAAGTGGTGTGAGGAATTTGAGAACTTAGCCCACTGGTAGAGTGCTTGCCCAGTAAGCGCAGAAATTGAGGAAAAGGAAACAGGAACCAAACCCACAAAATAATATGATGATAATAATAACTAAAACCAAAGATTTAAGGGAACTCAAAAGGTAGTCTGAATAGTACTCCTCAGGTCAAACACTGATCGAAGGAGTCCCTCCCTCAGAAACATACCTTAGGATCCACTGTCAAGTGCCTTTTGTCTGCCAACCTCAATAATCATTCCAAATATTTTCATGTAGTCTTCTAAAGTTTAATTTATTCCAGAAGCTTACTCATACATTTTCTTTTTGTTTGTTTGTTTGTTTTTCGACACAGGGTTTCTCTGTGTAGCCTTGGCTGTCCTGGACTCACTTTGTAGACCAGGCTGGCCTCGAACTCATAGCAATCCACCTGCCTCTGCCTCCGGAGTGCTGGGATTAAAGGCGTGTGCCACCATGCCCAGCTAGATCTTCCTATTGTGATAGCATATGTTTTGTTTCATTATTAAGTAGGAACCTGGGTATTAACAGAGATTATACTAAGTATGTGAAGACTTCAGAGTACATATAAAATACTGAAAAATAGATGTTTGCTTCAAAATAAATGTCTCTAGGCCAGGAATGGAGGTACATGCCTATAATCTCAGCAGTTGGAAAACAGAAACAATGTTCTTCCAGAGGGTCAGGGTCAATTCCTGTCACCCACATGGAAACTCACAACTGTCTGCAACTCGTTGTGTGCTTCTACTTTCCCGGCTTCTACTTTCTAGTCTACTAAAACCCACCCACTCAAAAAGATGTTACATGATTTATAATGTATATACATACTGGAATACTGTGATGCATACAAAATACAATCATTTATGATAATAAATGTGTGGTTTTATATATACATATGTACATATATGTATATGTACACACATATATAGACACACATACATACATACATACATACATGCCTCTGTGGGCATGCCTGGTGCCCACAGAGGTCAAAAGAAGACATCAGATCCCCTGGAACTAGAGTTACAAATGATTGTGAGCCACCACGTGGGTGCTGGAAATGGAATGCTGGTCCTGTAGAAGAACAGCAGTGCTTTTAACTACTGAGCCAACTTTCCAAAAGCTACATGGGCTGTTTTTAAAAAACATATACTGTTTATTTGTATCTTCTAATATTTCTACAATGATAACATACAACTCAAATGGATAAACTTTTAGAAATTCCATTTTTGGACAGGCAGTGGCAGCACACACCTTTAATCTCAGGACTCAAGGAGGCAGAGTTAGGCAGATCTTGTGAGTTCAAGACTAGCCCGGTTCAAAGAGTGAGTTCTAGGACAGCCAGGGCAGTTACAAAAAGAAACCTTGTCACAAAAAACAAAACAAAACAAAAAATTCCATTTTTGAGCACTCCTCAATTCAACATGAACTCCTCAAAGTGAAGCCAAACATCTTTCAATTACTATTTTTGAACCAAAGATTCAGCTCTGTTCAAACATAGCATCCTAGCCGTTACTGAGTTCAGCCAAAGACCTCTGGGGCTTAAACCTCAACATATTTTAACCTCTGTCTCCTGTGCACCTAGGATTTTCTTGATATGTCTCTACGACTGTAAATTCTCATGAGACAGGGACAGTTTTCCCCACTTTTAGATGGTCTTCACTGTGCAGCAGCACTTCACGTTGTAAAGAATATGTACCCAATGTGTATCCTGGGAGTTGGAGTGGGTGCCTAGGACCTCATGCGTTACTACACTCTTAACACTACAAGACAGATCCACTCAGGACTTGTAAAATGACTCAGGAGTTATAAAATTCAAGCGTACGATTGGTTCCCTTGAAACTTGACCCAAATTTCTGTGTACATTCCATGCATTCTTCTGCAACATTGAAAGGAATATGGAAGTTCTCTACCCCAACTGCCAAAAATAAAACGAGGTAAGTCAGAGCACTGAAGTTCTAATTTCAATTTTCTACCTATTTGGTTTGAGCCCATAAATAAATATTTAACATGATGACCCTTGGTATAGATGCATTGATTTCATTCTGCCAGTAAGATTATTAATCAAGACAGCAAACAGTCTGAGTTGGGGAGATGGCGCAGCAGCTAAAGAGTATTTGCAGAGGATCTGGAGTTCTCTTCCCAGCACCCACATAGCAGCTCACAACCCTCAGTAAATCCAGTGCCAGAGGAGCTGACTCCCTCTTTTAGTTTTTACAGGTTAACACATGTGGTACAGACACATGGAACTGGACAGATGGCTCAGTAGTTGGGAGTCCTGACCGCTTTTGCAGAGGACCAGAATTCACTTCCTAGCAGCCACATGATGGTTCACCATCATCTATCTGTAACTAGATACTCTCTATTTAGCTCATACTAATGATCACATAGAATCACGATTCTAAATACATACAGTCATCTTGGAAGAGGGACCTCAACAGAGAAAATGTGACCATCAGATTGGCCAGGAAGCAAGTCTGTGGGAATATTTTCTTGACTAATAATTGATGTAGGAACAGTCTGCCCTAAATGGTGACACCCCTCAACAGGTTGCCCTGGGTTATATAAGGCAGCGACTAAGCAAGTCAAAAGGAGCAAGCCAATAAGCAATACTCTTTCAAGCTCTTGCTTCTGTTACTGCCTTAACTTCCCTTCATGATGGACTATAGGCTGTCAGCTGAAATAACCCTTTGATCCCCCCAAGTTGCTTTTGATCTCTATGCTTATTATAGCAATAGAAAGCAAACAAAGAAAGACACTGTCTCAAAAATCTATTAAAAACACACACACTTTTTAAAAGTGTTAATGAGTGGTAAACATCGTAGCAGTTGAAGATGGCTACTAGTCCACAGGTGTTACTTATACCATGCTCTCTATTTCTTTGTATATTTGAAAGTATACATGTTTGAAAGTTCCATACTAAAAAAGTAAAACAAATGTGCCAAGAAAAGAAATACATCAAGGTTAGTGGTAAGAGGTCAGCATGGACAACACTTGCTACCAAGCCTGATACCAAGTTCCATTCCCAAGTCCTACATGATGGAAGAAGAGCTCTGACTCCCACAAGCTATTCTCTCTCACATATATATGTCCTTTCTCCATAGTAAATAAATACATGTTAATAATAAATAAATAAATAAATAAATAAATAAGGGCCTAGAGAGATGGCTCAGCAGTTAAGAGCACTGTCTACTCTTCCAGGGGTCCTGAGTTCAATTCCCAGCAACCACACGGGGGCTCGTAACCATCTATAATGAGATCTAGTTCCTTCTTCTAGGAGGCACACATGCAGGCAGAACATTGTATACATAATAAATCTTTAAAAAAAAAAATTTAAGGACTCTGTTGCCTGCTTTCTGATCACTTCCCCCCTGGCAGGACTGCCTCGCCAAGCCACCGGGGAAAAGGAAGTGTTCAGTCCTGATGCAACTTGATGAGCTAGGGTGGGTGGGCAGGGCTCCCATTTTCTGAGGAACAGGGAAGGGGGCCAGAGGAAGGAGGGTGGGACTAGAAGGAGAGAAGGGAGACGGCATGACCAGGATGTAAAGTGAATACAAAAATTAATAAAAATATTTTAAAAGATAGAAAAGAAAAAAACAGATCAGTTAAAAATCACTTAAGAAACCAAACTGATTTTCAAACAGCTTGAAGCTAACAAAGCCAATTCTGGCAAAAGCAAGCAAGTAAGTAAGTAAGTAAGTAAATAAGCAGAAGATTTCTACACATCTAGAAACAGAAACTACTCAAGACAATCCTATTCAGAAATGATGAGCAGTATGGGTATTCTTGTCTGTCCTTCCACCAGAGTGGGCAAAGGGAAGCACATAACACTGCAACCATCAAAAGAATGGTCTCACATGTGTCATGTAAGTGTTAGCATAAAAAAGGTGTTGCTTTTTTTACTTATATAGTTAGCCATAATTCAAACTAGCCTTGGATATGCCATATATTTTTCTCGAGCATAAGTCAGGAGGATTCTTAAAAGAATTTTCTTCCTTCCCGCCCAGTGAAATGATCTTGGGGCAGCCAGGCCTCTCCATCCCTACTTCCCTGACATAAGGGCCATGTAAACACACTGGTATCTTCATGTTAGGTCTGCAGAGCAACAGGAATGTACCTTGTCTCCTGGATGAAGGCCTTTCACCTTCCCTCGGATGCTCTTCACCAGCTCTGGGTAGAAGAACTCTGGGCAGCGTTTGTGATCTGGTTCAAAGAGAGTGAGTGTAATCCGAACGGCTGCTGCAGCCGGATCACAGTCTTGATGCTGTTCTGTTCCTCCAACCTCCTCTTTCCTGGATTTCTTCAAAAATGCAGGATTCAAAGAACCTGGGAGAGAGGTGAACTGGACCCTGTGGGGCTCCGACATGGCTACCAACAAGTCTCAGCAGGTGTCACTGCATGGTTTCTGTTAACATTGAAAAAAAGAGCCAGGTCAAACCAAAATAACAAAGACAAGACATTTTAAAAATAACAAAAATGGGCTTTTTCTTATCAATTATAGAGATTTAAAAAATGTTTTTTCATTGTCAAAAAGAATCCACTGACTCAGTCTTTAATAGGTAGAGTTTTCTCTTTTAACTCTATCCATGTTGAACTTACTATGCTCTATAGTGTGAGAACAGGCTCTAACTAGGTTTTTCCCCAGTACTAATTACAAAGCAGACCTCATATACTTATTGTCCCGTGTCTAAAAGCTGTGAACTCTTATAATACCTTTAGTATCTTGAATTAAAAGTTCATTTCTATTATCCTTTTAAAAATAATAATTGCAAAAAATAATAATTGGGTTTTAGCCTACTTCAGATCAATTTTAGAATAATTGTAAGTCCCCTCAAAATGGAAATGTACTTTGTAAAATGAATCATTAATATGAATTAATTCAGGATGGTTTGCCTATCTTCACATATATGTACATATACTAGCACCCATATATATTCAATTACATATAGTCCATCTACATATATTGAATGGATATTCAATATCCATTCATTTCATTATTGTCATTTAAAAAAAAGTGATGCAAGACCACATAGGGAAGTAAAAAAAAATATACAAATGAGTTTTTAAAAAAAATCATTCTAGGGCTGGAGAGATGACTCAGAGGTTAAGAGCACTGGCTGTTCTTCCAAAGGTCCTGAGTTCAATTCCCAGCAACCACATGGGGGCTCCTAACCATCTGTAATGACATATGGTGCCCTCTTATGGCCTACTGGCTCACATGCAGGCTGAACACTGTATACATAATAAATAAATAAATAAATCTTTTTTTTTTTTTAAATCATTCTAGCTGGGCAGTGGTGGCTCACACCTTTAATCCAGCACTTGGGAGACAGAGGCAGGTGGATCTCTGTGAGACCAGCCTGGTCTAAAGAGTTCCAGGACAGCCAGGGCTACACAGTGAAAATCCATCTTGAAAAACCAATTAAAAAAAAAAAAAAAAAGCAGCAAAGACATAAGCAGTAAAATAGATGCCCTGTGCAAAATTTACCAATATACACTAGGATATCCTGAAAAGTACCCTAAATGAAACTTTAAGGGACTATAGACATAGCTGGAAATTCACCTGGCTGTGAAAATAAACCTGAAAATGGAAAGTTAAAAGTCTCATAGGTTCTCTGATGAAAGAGGAAGTACAATCTTACTGTAAGAAATGGATCAATAGGTTACTCAATTGGATGAAGGAAGTGGCAACCAGATCCAAATATCTTTCTGCCTAGCTAAAATTTTTAAATGTAGCCTCATCTCAGTCCAAATTTTTAGAGGACACATAGCCAATAACAATACTCCTGTCAGCTACAAAAATCTATGCAAGCCTTAGCCAACAAAGAGACAAAGTAAATAAATCAACCTATTAACTCTTAAAAGTCAGATCTTGGTGAAGTTTTTTGATCATCACAACATACTGTTTTGTTCTTGGGCTAGGCCATTTGAAACATTTAAGACAATCAGACATGTTAAAGGACATGTTTAACTTACACACTTAACTCCGAATGCTTAAGAAAATGTAAGTTTTAAAATCCATAAAAGGATAAAATTGTATTTATACAATTAAATTTGTGAGTTGTTTATGATCTTGGAAAGAGCTTACTATAAGGTTTACAAGTTTACCTAATTAAAGCTATGAAGTAGCTGGGAGTTGGTGGCCCACACAGCACTCAGGAGGCAGAGGCAGTCAGATCTTCATGAGTTCCATGACAGCCATGGCTATACAGAGAAACAACTCTGTCTCAGAAAAACAAACAAAAGAAATATGAAGTACCTGAGAGAATTAAGAAAAAACTAAACGCAGTTTAAAACCCTTAAAAGAATTTAATTAACTTAGTCTAAGAGTTGTTTAAGAAAAATTAATCTGTTTAATCTGGTGCTATCTCAAACATTTCTGCAAGTTTAAGTAATTTTTTCTTTTTCAGTTTCAAGAGACAAGGTTTCTCTGTGTAGCCCTGACTGTCCTGGACTCATTTTCTAGACCAGGCTGGCCTTGAACTCAGAGATCTTCCTGCCTCCTCTTCCTGAGTGCTGGGATCATAGATGTGAGCTACCACGCCTAGCAAGTTTTATTTTTGCACGTATTCATGAATGTGGTGTGTGTGTGTGCTGGTTCTTTCATCATGTGGGTTCCAGAGATTGAACATAGGTCTTCAGGATTGTAAGTGTACACCCTTACCTGTTAAGCCACCTTGCAGACCCTCAAGTAATTTTTTTGTCATATAAATTTTTAAATAAAACAATAACGAAATTTTACAAGTCTCAAAAATAGCTAAGAATGGGCTGGGGAGGTAGCTCAGTAAAGTGCCTTCCTAGCACACTGTGGGTTCAGTCCACACCCTGAATCAAAATGGGAATGGTAATCCACATCTGTGATACCAGCACTATGGAGTCAGAGGCAGGAGGATCAGAAGGTTAAAATCACTCTTGGCTACATAAAGAGTTGGAGGTCAGCTTGGAGTACATGAGACTCTGTCTCCAAATAAATCGATAAAAAGGGAAATCACCATAGAATACATTTTAAATATTCTGAATGAGTTGAATATTAATATACCATACAGGCAAAATTGCTTCTTTTAAAAAATCAGGTTATGGGCGAGGCGGTGATGGCACCTATCTTGAATTCCAGCACTCGGGAGGCAGAGGCAGGCAGATCTCTCAGTTTGAGGACAGCCAGAGCTACAAGGAGAAACCCTCCCTTTTTTTTTTTTTTTTTTTTTTTTTTGGTTTTTTTCGAGACAGGGTTTCTCTGTGTAGCCTTGGCCATCCTGGACTCACTTTGTATAGACCAGGCTGGCCTCGAACTCACAGCGATCCGCCGGTCTCCCGAGTGCTGGGATTAAAGGCGTGGGCCACCACACCCAGCCCAGAACTAAAACAACAAAAAAACAGATTATGCAAAAGCCACTGGATTCCTATCTCCAGGTATTCCCACGGACTATTTATGTTTTTGTTATCATAAATACATTCTTTTTAACCATTTCACTTTTTGAACTATCAATAAAACAGAAAAACGTGTATGCTGATTTTATCATTAATTTCTTTCCCTATTTAATGGCTTTTCTTTTTATTATCTACAGAAATGACAATTTTTCTTTTACATTTATTTTTGTTTCCTGTCTTATTTCATTAGCTAGAATTTCCAAGACAGTACACAATGTATCCTTTGTTTTATTCCTGACTTTAATGTGATTACTTCTAAATCTAGTTGTAAAGACCCACATTTAAAGAAAGCCGTTACAACAGTCTTTAACTCCTCAAAAACTCTAATTCCTAAATTAAGAACATGTGTTGAATTTTATTACGTAATTTTATGAAATCTTAAATACACTTTAAATGGTCAGCTTGTGTTTAAAATAACACACAGCGTAAATGACAGTACTTGCAACTAATCTGTGGTACTTCTGGGAAACTTGTTTCCAAAGAAAAAACATTGCTGGGGTCAACCCGAGGTAAGCAATCCAGTTTCTCCACCCCACCGCCCCCAGAACAATTTACAACCAAAGCCTCCACGGAGGACACTGCCTTGGGGAAAGGGGCATGAACCCATCACCTTCCGAGCGCGCAGGCGTTGACTTCCGAAAGTACAGCTTTAAGTTAAGTCCACCCTTGACTGCTTATCCGTCTGTTCTAGGAGTGAGAATATCTTGCTGTGCAAAGTCAAGCTTCAACGGGGGGGTCTGAGTTAGTTAGGGCAGCCGCCCAGCCCCCGGGCAGGTTACAGTCCCCACTACGCTGTCATCTGTCTTCCAGCTGTCACAACTTCTTGCAAAGTGTCACACTAACTTACGAAGGCTAACGCTGGAAGCTGGATCGGACCGCGGCACACACCGTTGTCCCCAGAGCCGACGCGGGCCGCAGACGTCCCCCCGTAGCGGTCCTCATGCCGGCCCGGGACCCCAGGGCTGCGGCGCGGCGCGGCTCAGCGGCCCGCTCCGGAGGAGCGCTGCACGCGGGCGCGCGGAGAGCCGGCACCGCGGCCCATGGCCGGGTCCCCAGCCCCGCGGGAAGGGAGCCTCTCCACAAACCGCCGCTTTCTCTCAGCAGCCAGCGGGGGGAGCCGAGATGTGCCAAGTCCACGTCCAAGAAAACAAGTCGGGCGACGCCGAGGACGCTTGGCGGGGGACGCCGCTCCGGAAGCCGACCGTCGAGCTAGCTGGGCGCTCCTCGGCAGGCTGGAGCTCCCGCGCCGAGCGCGGGGTCGCGGGCAGACGGGGCCTTTTCAGTGCCGGGCTTGGACCGAGACTGGCTTCCAGGCCGCGCCGGGGGTCAGGCAGGGTAGCACCGGGGCTCCGAGACGCATCCGCCCGGCACCTCAGGCTCAGGGACGGCCCGGGGCCCGCGTCCGGCTAACGGCCGTAACGGAAGCGGCGAGAAAGACTGGAGATGAGTTCAGAGCCCCGGAAGCGGGCGGGTTGCTCAGTCGGCTCCCTTTCGCGCTAGTCCGGCCGCGCCGCCTCCGCCGCGGCTGCTCTGGACCGCGGACGCTTCGTTGTCACGAGCCGGAGGCAGGAGGAGGGGGCCAGGAGCCTGTAGTCCCCGGGCTTCGACGCTCCGAGAGCGCGGCGCTCGAGTCACGTGTCCCCGAGCCGTCCAGTGAACGGCTGCGCCTCGGTGACGTCAGCGCATCCGCTCGGCGGATGACAGCGAGCCCCCGTCACGTGGTCAGGCCCACTCCAATGGGCGGTTCCGCGGCGACCTGAAGTTCCCGGCTGCCCGTGCGGCGGCGGTGGTTGGGTGGTAAGATGGCGGCTGTGAGTCTGCGGCTCGGCGACTTGGTGTGGTGAGTCCCGTCGACCCGGGCTGAGCGAAAGACGGCGCGGAGCTGCTTCTCCTCGTCGCAGGGTTGGCAGCTGGCCCCAGGAGTTGTTTTATTATGCGCTCCTGGCGGCGAAGAGTCGGGGAGAGGCGATGTCGCCGCGCTGCGAACGACGCTTGGGCGGAAGGGGCTGTCCGGTCCTCGGGGAACCGAGGCCGAGGGGGGCCGCGGCGGTGCTCGCACTGAACCCCGAGGCCATCCCAGGGGAGGGTTAAGGCTCTGGAACCCGGGCGCCGGCTGCCACCGCAGAGAGCTTTGGAGTGGCGCGGAGTCCCGGGGATCTCTCTGGGGCTCCTCTCAAAGCAGGAGAGGCTGCTCGCAGCAGAGACAGCTGTCCAAACCGATGGGACAGACGTGCGCTCGAGGCTCGGCTCCAGGTGGCGAAATCCGACTGCCCGGCGCTGCCCCAATGAAGAAACCGAGGGAAGGGGGGAAACTTCTCCTTTGCAAAATGATGGCTAGGCGGTGACCGGTGCCTCGCGTTCTGTTCCTTGTGTCCCCGACAACAGCCAGAACCTGGACTGACCATTGTCTCCTTTTTGGAACTGCGTAGTTTTCCCGACCTAGGGGAAGGTTTCCATGATCATTTGTCAAAGGGAGATTGATCTTGGGGTAAATTAATCCAGCCTTAGGGAAAGTCTGTGTTTATAGAGAGAACTGTTATCAACCCTGTCGCTGCGAGGCCCCAGACCAGTGACTTAATGGTTTTGTTATTCTATAGTCCTTCTCAATGGAGGAGTGCACAGACCGCAAGCACATACATCTGTACAGTTCTGTATTCACGTGTGAGGGTCCCGAACCCATCTGTGGAAGGCCCATGAAGAACTCTGGCTTGCCTGCTTTTGTTGTGGCCCTTGAGAGTGCTTGTTGAGTGAGCTGAAGGAGATGGTCTGGCTTTTCCAGGGCAAGTTCTGACTCTCTGTATTCTTTTCTCTAGGGGGAAGCTGGGCCGGTATCCTCCCTGGCCGGGAAAGGTGAGTGTTTTGCTACTATTAAGGAAGACAGCTGAAGTTGGAAGTTAAAAGATGTGGCGTACTCTTCCAAGTTGCCCTCCTTCTCTAACGCTGACTCAAAGTGGGCTCATTCGGATAGAACTCAGTATTTCACCTCCAGTTATCAGTCAGTTTTGAAAGTTATATAATAAACCAGAGTATCTAACACGCAGCAATCACTTCTTTCTGCAGTCAGAGATGATTTGTGGAGGTTGTTGTTGTTGTTGTTGTATCTTGGAAATCAATTCTAATCAGAATGTAGCATTGTGCTTAAGTCTAAGGAAGAAGAAACAGATTCTCTAGGAAGAGGGAAGTCTAAATGTAGGTTAGTGAAAAGCCAAAGTATTTTTGTTCCAACTAAGTTTAAATCTTCTTCCCCTGTTACCATATGTGCTGTTCCAGTGCCTCTCTGCAGAAGTTGGCATTCCACATTTTTTTCAAGAGGTGATCCATCATAGCTCTCCAAATGTTCTGGTTTTTCACTCTTGCTAAGAATCCAGGAAATGTCTAAAGACGCTCTGCAATATGGTGTTTCCTATGCCTCAGTGGTCCTTTATTTCCACTGTTTCCTATCCTAACTCTTGCTATACCAAAAGCATTTTGAAGAATGTCTTTTGTTTCTAAAGTGATCAGATCATATGGGGGCGGGGGATGACATTGCTGTTAGTTTTAGCTGCTTGTGGTACCAGGAGCCGTTGCAATAAAAACTGTGTCTACCAAACAGTACACTTGTTAGCTATGGAGAATTTAAAGAATATTTGCACATTTCTTCACAACACAATAGAAAACTGCCAGATATGGGAGAAATATAAAGCCTTGCTTCCTTTTTGGACATTGACATTTTTTAAGTCTTTGGGTTTTTTCCAGCCTAGTTAGAGCTCTGACAAATTACTTTCCTAGTAGACTGCTGTGTTCTCATCGTAACTTTCCCCCCTTTTATTCTTCAGATTGTTAATCCACCCAAGGACTTGAAGAAACCACGTGGAAAGAAATGCTTCTTTGTGAAGTTTTTTGGTACAGAAGATCAGTGAGTAGTTCCCTAAGAGTTCATGTTGCCTTTAGGTGTTCCCCTGGGTCTGAGCTGCTCTGTGACTGGTCTAAGGCTCCTTAGTTCAGGCTTACTGCTTTGTGTGATGTTGGCTCTTTTTTTAACAATTAGACTTTATTATACAATCTAACAATCCTATACAAGAAGGAAAAAGGGTTAAAGGGAAACAAGAGTAAACCTTCCGGTATCTGTTCTACGGGACGGATCCCCAGGTGTCTCTGGCCTGTACGCTGGTCTCTCCCCAAATCTATGTGTGATCCTGTTCTAAAAGATGCAGCCTTCTCTTCTCTCCTCCGTCTGTGTCTCTCTTGGCGTGCAATGGCCGGTCTGGGTCAGGATCCCTGCCCCCATGGATGTTCGATTAGAAACACAATAATCCAGCCAGAGTCCCCCATCTGCTTCCTGAATTTCAGACCCAGGATGGCTCCATCCAGTCTATCACAATGTATTTGTGGTGTTTCCAAGGGGCAAAGCCCGCCAAGAGTGCTTTCACCCGGGAACAAAGTTTACAATCCTTCTCCCAGTGAAAAGTGATACCTCGTTCTTGCTTTACGCCTAAATAAAAGGAGGTATTCTTAGTTGGCAAAAATTATTCTGAGGCTAATGGTAATGCCCTTCAGGTAAGAACCAGGGTTCATACTTTCTGCATATTATAGGCTCACTGAAGTTTTTCATGTCTTCACTTTATCAACAGTTCCTGGTATGCCCTACCCCCCCCCTTGTCAATTTTTTAAAAGGTTTTGCGGCCTTGGGGATGGAACAAAGAACCTTGTCCATGCTAGACTCCTGGGCTACATGGCCAGCTGATTTTGTTTTAATGACCGTGTAGTTGGTCTGTTTCTAAGGAACACTGAAAGCTAAGATATTATTTGATAAAAGTACTTATTTAACCCTGTTCTCGTTTATAAAACTAACTTAACTGTAATTACAAAGCTTTATTTCCCAGTGTGTACTGAACTGGAAGAATGGAGAATCATTAATAGTCTGACTTTACAGAAAGCAGTTTTAAAAGTTAAACAGAGAAGAATGTGTAGTGACTTGAATTTACAATGATTTGTTTCTCCTCAATACCGATTGCTTGATTCTGGCTAGGTAACTTGGTTTCTTTAAGCAGTTGTTTTTTGGTTTTGTTTTGCTTTGGGTTTTTGTTTGTTTGTTTGTTTGTTTTGTTGTTTGTTTGTTTTTTGAGACAGGGTCTCTCTGTGTAGCCTTGGCTGTCCTGGAGTCGCTTTGTAGACCAGGCTGGCCTCTAACTCCCAGCGATCCACCTGCCTCTGCATCCCAAGTGCTAGGATTACAGGCGTGCGCCACCACACCTGGCTTGTTTTTTGTATTTATTACTGTTTAAAGAATAGTGTTACTTTGTGGTTTTTTTTTAATGATTTTCCTTTTAAATCTGACACTGATGACCAAAATATTAATTCTATAAAAGCAACATGTAATATTCTGTATGAAAGTCACTTACAAATTGTTTCACACATTCTGGACTTTATGTGTCAGAGTGCTCTTCCGAGTTTCAGTTTACATAGTATGTTGACCTTCCCAGTACAGATATGCCCTGCCCCCATTTTCTTTTCATAAGCCAGCTTAGCAGCTTCATGGTGGCAGTGTTTCAAGGAAGACTGCTGTGAGTTGTGAGAGCAGAGCCTGTGAATAGGGAGTGCTGTCCAGTGCCATGGATTGAGACTGGACTAAAGCTCAGTGGTGGCGCCCTTGTCTAGCATGTGCAAAGCCTTGGGTTCAGTCCCCATTACCACACCTGCCCCACTTACCTCAGGAAGGAAGGAAGGTGTTATTGCCGTAGACTACTTAAAGAAGACTCCTGATAAGAAAAGCAGGTGTAGGATCTGGAGAGATGGCTCAG
Organism: Acomys russatus; assembly: GCF_903995435.1. Classification (NCBI taxonomy): domain Eukaryota; kingdom Metazoa; phylum Chordata; class Mammalia; order Rodentia; family Muridae; genus Acomys; species Acomys russatus. The sequence goes on from NC_067161.1 coordinate 9,345,325, forward strand.
CGGTTAAGAGTGCTGACTGTTCTTCCAGAGGTCCTGAGCTCAGTTCCCAGCAACCACGTGGTGGCTTGCAACCATCTATAATGGAATCTGATTCCCTTTTCTGGTGTGCATGAAAACAGAGCACTCATATACGTAAAATAAGTATGTATGTGTGTGTATATATAAAAATATACACACACATACATACATACATTATTTTTTTTAATTCTATTTTAAAGAAAGGTGTTGGTTATTTTGTGTGCGTCCACGGTGCTACACACTGAAGGAATTCCTGCAATGGTGAATATTGTAGTCCCCACCTTCTGGAGGCTCAGTAAGGCAATGGGATGAATAGTTTAGCTGGGATTGTGTGTAGAACGAATAGTTCCTGGGCAACTAGGAAACTATGTTGGAAGAGAGCAAGGTCGGTGGAGAGCAGCAAGGCCTAGGAAAGCTGATGGAAATCCAGTTCCAAAGCATAATTAGATTTGGATGGTGGGGATAATAGGTCGTTAGACTAGGTGTCATGGGTAAGAAGAGGCTCCTTGCCTGGCGCAGCTAGGGAGTAACAGGCAGTGATATTGGCCACGCTCTAAGGGTAGCTAAAAGAAGAACTGACATGGCGGAAAGTATGGGAACTCATTCAGATTTGGGATCTGAAAGCCATTAGTTGATTTTTTTTTTTTTTTTTTTTTTAATGCTAAAATCCTAGAAGGGTAAAGTGGTTTCCCTATGTACACAAAATACTAGAAATAAGACCCAGGAAATTAGAGTTGCGTAAACTGAGCACCCAGTGATAAAGGGCTGAACACATAATTACTGCTGCTGGTAGTGATCTTGTGACTTCTACACAGTAAGCTCTCAAGTAGGTCCACAGCAAGTGGATGCAAGGCAGCTAGTAGCTATAAATGACCATAAGTCTCAGCTCCTTGGGAGTTTTACATGAAAAAAATTTAGAAAGGCTCAGGGTGAAGCCCTGGATTCAATGCCCAGTACTTCCCAAAAGACCCATGTGGGACTCAAATGTTTGGGAAGTTTGTTTATTTTTTGGTGGGCAGTGAACAAGATATAAGGATTTGCAGTGCTGCTATTCCTGAGGACTGCTTCTTCGGTGCTCAGTGTTAAGGCTGGTTCATTTAGGGTCAGTGTACAATCTTTGGAGGTGAGCTCTCCAGATCAGCTGGTGGCAGCAGAGTACTTGGGGAAATAGCTTTATATGTGTTGTCTGCCTAACATGTATCAGATGACTGGTTCTACCTGCTCTCTTATCTAAGCGAGCCATTTTACCTTTCTAAGCCTTCATCTTCTTATGGGAATGCTTTGTGAGGAAAAGCAGCATCACTTTTAACATGACCTTTGTACTTGAAATACCGATGTGTAGTTTAGTTATGTTTCCCTCAAGACCAGATAGAGACAGTCAAGATCCAGAGAAGGGACATGTCAGACAGCAGAGGGGGGCTCATTAGTGTGTGAAACCAAAGCCTGAAAAGCGCATGATCAGGAGTTAGGAGCCAGCTAGTGGCCTTGAAGAGGTCTACAAGGTGCACCTCAAATAGACTGTTGTATAACTTCAAGAACGGCACAATGACTCCTATGTGAAGTAGCCACTTTGGAGGTGATATAGACAAATGATAATTGAATCTCTTTTAGAGATAAGAACCAGCTTCTAAAAGGCAAATATGTCTGTAGCTGTGGTGGAACCTTTACAACTGCCCTTAGAGATGAGGGTAAATGTGAGATGGCCCATCCTGTGTTGAAGGCTCCATTGATGACTGGACCCTGGCCCAGCGGATGGGGCCCAACCCACAGTATTCTTATATTCTTCAGAAACATAACATTGAGTTAGATATACTCAGTTTAAAATTTGACACCTGAGCCGAGCAGTAGTAGTGCATGTCTTTAATCCCAGCTCTTGGCAGCGGCAGGCAGATCTCAGTGAGTTTGAGGATGGCCTGGTCTACAGAGCAAGTTCTAGGATAGCCAAGGCTACGCAGCGAAGCCCTGTCTCAGAAAAAAAATTTTTTGTCACATGAATTAATGGAAAAAATACATATAGTTATTTTTATATTAGCAAGGACCTTTATTACAGAGTGCAAATGAGTAACAGTTTAGTATATGATGGTCCTGGAGAGATGGCTCAGCGGTTAGAAACATTTATCCACTTGCTCTTGCAGAGGGCCTGGATTTGGTTCTCAGCACCCAATCAAGTGACCCTCTGGTTTCCAAGGGTGCCTGTATGCACATGGTACATATTAATTCACATGGCGCACACATATGCACATAAATGGAAAAAATTTTAAGAGTGTGTGTAAATAAAATGGTCTTAAAGTTTTAGACATCTGGATTTTCCTTTCCTTTCTTACCAAACATCTAACGAATTATGTTGGTATCCCACAGTCAGGAACCGAAGGCCAAACCCTGCTTCATCAGGAGTCTGTGTTGAGGACAGGACATAAGAGATGGATTCAGCTCTCCAGACACAATTGTCTGTAACTCCAGTTCTACCTAATCCCAGGCCCTCTTCTAGTCTTCATGAACACTAGGCATGCATGTGCAAAGAATAAAATGGAAGTAAATTAAAATAAATAAATCTTTTTGAATGATGGTAATAAGTCAAGGATAAGCTGAAGAACTTCTGTGGCAAACTGGGCAGCTTGTGACTAGAGACCTTAGTCTCTGTGGCAGTCTTTATGACCAGCTCTTACCCTCTGCTTTCATGAAGTGCAGAGGGTCAGTGCTCTGACTCTCTTCACATGAGGACCAGTATTCTGGATATTTGGCTGGCACAACCTGTCCCTGTGCCAGGGCTACATGGTAGCTGTCCTGAACAGGATGGATTAGACTCATTTTCCCAGTAACAGGAACAGCTCATGTCCCAATAGTGACCATCTTCATGGCTAATGACAGTGCACAGTGAGCAGGAGGGTCCTGTACTAGAGTTATAGAAACTGGCCCACAGAGGAGTGGTAACCATTGCTTGATGTGGGCAACATAGCTAGAAAACCTCAACTAAACACTTAGAATGTTGCCAAGTGTCCTACTTGGTTTTCAATTGCTGTGATAAACCCCATAACCAAGCCATTTCGGGGGAAGGGTTCTTTCAATCTTATGCATCCAAGGTATAGTCCGTCTTTGAGGGAAGTCAAGCAAGAACCATAGAGGAATCCTGCTTGCTAGCTTGTGCTTATGGCCAGCCAGTTTTCTTAGTTCAAGACCAGCTTCCCAGTGGTGGTACTGCTCACAGCTGAGTCCTCCCATATCAACAGTCACAATCAAGACATTTCTCCATGGACATGGCTACAAGCCAATTTGATCTGGCTTCTCCCTCACTTGAGACTCCCTCTTCTCAGGAGGAGGAGGAGCTAATGCTTGGTTGTATTAAGTTGACAAAAACACCAAGTTCTACAATCAAAGTTTTCTCAATCTATCTTTTTAAAAATTATTTATTTAATGTTTATTGGTGTTTGCCTGCATGTATGTCTGTGTGAAGGTGTCGGATCTTGGAGTTACAGACAGTTGTGAACTGCCATGTGGGTGCTGGGAATTGAACCAGCTCCTCTGGGAGAGCAGCCCACTGAGCCATCTCTCCTTACTTGCAAATAGTCTGCTGTTTCTTTTGTTATTATTGGTGGTGGTAGTATTTTGTTTTGTTGCTCTTGTGGTTTTGAAACAGGAGCTCTTTCAGTCCACAATGGCTCAGAGCTCCTGATCATCCCTCCCCCAGCCCCCTAGTGCTGGTTTATAGGAGTGTGCAGCCACACTTGGCTTTGTTGATGTCTAAAATGTAAACTTTGCTTGAAATGAACTGAAACATGTCCATATTGCCTTTGTGTGAGTGTGTGTGTGTGTGTGTGTGTGTGTGTGTGTGTGTGTGTGTGTGTGTGTATGTGTGTCTGTTTCCTGGTACCTTCATTTCTGAATAGCTTAAAATTGGACCTGTCCTCTTCAGCCTCTTTCAGTGATTTTTTTTTTTTTTTTTTTTTTTTTTTTTTTTTAAGACAAGTATAGAAATTGCTTTCTAAGTACTACTCACACATCCCGATGGAGAAGGGAACCCACAGTCTGACATGGGCTTTCTGCCCTGTGTCATTGTATGTCATCCCCATCCGGTCCTGTTGCTGTGTGCCTCCATTTCAGCCCAGGTCCTTGTAGCTAAGCAGAGGCCAAACAAGACACGTGGGTGTGAGGTTGTCATATGGTTTTTTGCTTAAAGAGAAAGCAGCTCTAAATTTCAGAAATTTTTATTTAAGTGGAGTAATCTGAGACTAGCTTCATGGCAGGTCTGTCTTCCATTTGAGAGTTTGTAGAAAATATGACAAGATACTGAGGAACATGCTGTGGGCCACGTCAGATACACTCATAGCAGCAGCCGGCCGTTTCCCACTCTTAAGCTCTGGGGCAGCACCTGCTGAGCAGGTGGAATGGTTGGCATTAAGGCCTTTAGTATTGGTTTTTGGACTCTTGATAGAGATCTTAGGGTTTGTTTGTTTGTTTTATTTAGGTTTGTTTGTTTTTTAAAGAATCTGAAAAGTGATTCCATTTTTTTTCCCTTCAGTCATTCAGATAGACTAATCTCTAGTTTTGGAGGCCAGGAGTTAGTGTTTCAGGACAGGGCTTCTCTGTGTAGCTTTGACTGTCCTTGAACTCACAGAAATCCACCTGCTTCTACCTCCTAAGTGCTGGGATTAAAGGTGTGTGCTACCTGCCTGGCTGACTAGTTTCTTTTTGTTGGTTTTTTTAGTTTGGTTTGTTTTTTTGTCTTTTGTTTTGTTTTGCTTTGTCTTTTTTTGTTTGTTTGGTTGGTTTGTTTTTTGTTTGTTTGTTGGTTGGTTAGTTTTAGTTTTGGGGCAAGTTTTTTGTTTTTGTTTTTCTTTTGTTTTTTGAAACAAGCTCTCACTATGTAGCCCTGGCTGGCCTAGAACTCAGAGATCTGCCAGCAACTGCTTCTCAATTGGTGGAAGTAAAGGTATGTTCCAACGCACCCAGCACAGGTAGACTCGTTTCTTGGCCTGTGCCACCCCAGAAATACTGTGCAGAATCAAGAAATTTATATTCCTTTTGTGTAGGTAATAGCACATAGTAGCCTCACAGGTTGCCAGTTAGCTTGTTTTCCAGCATTTTCTACCACACTGTGTAACTAACTCCCCTGTACATAAAAGCAAAGCTTCATACTTTAGAAACAGACTGGATGAGCTTGACTTTTTTGAATTCCCAATCCACGATAAAGTGCTAAACGGGTACAGCTTCCTCAAGGTCCTAGGAAAAGGTTGTGAGGCAAGTTATAGGTTACAGCTTTTCACAGGTAAAGAAACAAAACAGCTGTGTAAGGCTGAGTCTTCAACTTATTACTAGAGCCTGTGACTAGCGTGTACAGACCCTGGCACTACCACCACCCAAAACAGGAGGAGGATAGTCTTTAAAAAGGCATTATAAGGGGCTGGGGAGGTGGCTCAGGGGTTAAGAGCACTGTCTGCGCTTCCAGAGGTCCTGAGTTCAATTCCCAGCAACCACGTGGTGGCTCACAGCCATCTAAAGTGAGGTTTGCTGCCCTCTTCTGGCGTGCAGGGGAACAGGCAGGTAAAAATACTATATGTAATAAACAATACATCTTTTTTTTTTTTTTTTTTTTAAGGCATTATAAGAGCTAGGGATAACTCAGCAGAGTTGGCTCAACATGCACAATGCTCTGGATTTTATTCCCGTCACTACATTAGTCAGGTGTGGTGATACACACATATAATCCTAGCATTTGGGAGGTGAAAATAAAAGGATCAAAGGCTGAAGGTCATCCTTGGTTACATACAGAGTTTGAAGCCAACCTGGGCTACCTGAGACTCATGCTTCCACATATTAAAATTAGTATAGCATCACACACCTTTAATCCCAGGACTTAGAATGCAGAGGCAGGCAGATCTCTGAATTCAAGGCCATCGTGATCTATTGACCAAGTTCCAGAAAAGCCAGACCTATGTAGAGAGACTGTCCTTTAAAAAAAAGAGAGAGAGTTTTAATTAAATTAAGGCCAGCTGTGGTAGTTTGCGCACCTTTAATTGCAGCATTTGAGAGGCAGAGACAGCAGATCTCTATGTATTTGAAGCTAGCCTGGTCTACATAGTGAATTGCAGACCAAGCTAGACCTTCCCACCCACCCATTTATTTACTTACTTTTTTTATTCTTTTCAAGACAGGGTTTCTCTGTGCTTCCTGGACCCCCTTTGTAGATTAGGCCTGTCTCTGCCTCCCGAATGCTGGGGTTACAGGTGTGCACCACTGTACCTAGCTCTACAATTTCTCTTTTAAAAATGCTACCCACCCAGGAGATGGTCAGTGAGTGTTGCATGTGCTGGCTGCTCTTCCAGAGGACCTGGTTTGATTCCCAGAACCCATATGGCAGCTCAAAACCTTATGTAACTCCAGTTCTAGGGGAATCTGACACCACCTTCTGGCGTCCAAGAGTAGTACCAGAAGCACAGAGGGTATACTGACGTATCTGTAGACAAAACATCCATACCTGTGAACTAAAATAAGACAAAATAGTTATTCAGCTGAGCAATTTATAGCACCTTTTCACCCACTGGCTCACAGACCTTCTAGTCCCTAAAAATGGCTGGAAGGCATCATTTGCCCATAACTAGAGAGCACCAGTTTCATGCCAGCAGGAGTGGCTCTGCCTCCAGGGTTAGAGCTGTTCCTAGGGTCCAGCTAAAAGGCACCAAGTCATTAAGCAGACAGGGCTTTGTGCTTGATGACCACAGAACACAGTTTGCTCTGGTAGCTGAAGTGATTCAAGTGTGGTTTGCTTTCTAGAGCCTATCCTTCTGGGCTCTGGTGAGCTGGCATATTGACTGTATTTCTGGTGAGGCAGGATGCCTCTAGCACTGGGTTAATTTCCTGAGTAGATTAACATTTCTTGCTTTTATCCCCTCAAAGTCATATTTGTATTGTGAATTCATTTGAGGAAAATTTCATTACAGTTTCTCAATGTCCTATCTGGAAGGTGAGTGGGATTTTGTATGTGTGCTTCCTTCTTGGAGAAATCTGTTTAAAGTACTTTGACCGCCCCCCCCCCCCCAAAAAAAATTGGGCCTGATTTATTGGCATTCCCTCCACAGAAGTCCTCACCTTTGCTTTTTCCCTCAGTCAGAGGTTGGTAGGAGGCGACAGGCATGGCAGTGACAGAAGAGAGTGGATAGGATTATTGCCCGTGGAGCACCTATCCTAGTTTTGAAGGATAGACAGTGTGGGTCTTGAAAACCATGATGCTTTAGGCTTCGTCCCTGACACCAGTGTGGTCTCAGAGCTGAGCCACCAGTTAGTACTGCAGCTCTAAACTGCCTTTACCTCTGTCCTTAGAATGCTGTAAATAGAGAGAGAATCAGTGGTTGGGGTGCCTAGGGACATACTGGCCAATATTGGGGGATCAATACCGTATTCCATGTTTCCTCCCTGTGGATTGGCTTCATGGCTCTCTTCTCAGGCTGCAGACTCTAGTTGAGCTGGCCACTGGGAAACATCCCACTCTACTGCTATGCTTAGCCCTGTGCGCCAGAGACCAGTGTCTGTCTCTGTGTGGTGTTTGTCTTAGCCATATATATCCTGTCTACCCTGGTGTGCTATCTCCAAGTTGTAGGTTGAGGTTCCAGCGCTGACAGATTTGTTCTTCACCCATCTTCCCAACTGCTCCTTCAACACTCAGTGTGAAAGCTAGATGTGGGTAAGAACACTGTGGCCATTATGAGTGAAGAGTCTCTGGCTTCTCTAAGGAAAGAAACTTCACAGTTACTGATGTAACCCAATTTCTATGTCCTTAGCCTGGCCCACTTTTCTGAAGGTTATTACAGGTGAGAACATATGTAAGTAGTGGACACCCTGCCAAGCCTGTAATATGTTCTCATCTACCCTTGGATTCTAGAACATCCTTTTGGAAAGCACAGAAAGCCCACTGTAGCAGATTTGCTCAGGATCCATGGCAGGCCAGATATTCGAGAACTAGCAATTGACTGCTTTTTATTTTTTTAACTTTAGTGTGTTATACATTAACAGTTAAAATTTAACAATTAGAGGAGTGTGTTTCTCCTTTCAAGAAGAAAGCCATTTAAAGCCTCCCTTTTGAGACTGCTACCCTCCTTCCTAACCGTGTGTGTATGGTTTAGTAGCCGTGGTTATAATAACTTAAGAACAAATAAGAGCAGCAAACTAGATACTGCATTTGGGGTAGAGTGCGCAGGTGGCAGGTAGGTCAATCCCTAGCACAACATAAGCAGGAGGGGTGGTGCACACTTGTGATCCCAGCATTTGTGAGGTGGAGGCAAAAGAATCAGGAGGTGAAGGTCATCCTCAGCCACATAGTAAGAGCTTGAGCCAGTTTAATATGTACTGAGTCCTTGCCAGGTATGGTGACACACATGCCATCCCATTACTCAGGAGACAGAAGCAACCAACCTGGCTGTTCTGCATACTGAGACCCTGTCTATGGGGCTTTGTTGTTGCTGTTTGGGTTTTGTTTTGTTTTAAGGCAGCTGTTGTGGCACATGCCTTTAATCTCAGTACTTGGGAGGCAGAGGCAGGTGGATCTCTGTGAGTTTGAGGCCAGCCTGGTCTATGGAGTAAGTTTCAGAACAGCCAAGGCTGCACAGAGAAACCCTGTCTTGAAAAAAAAAAATACATTTCCTTAGTATGAGTATATTCTGACTCAGGGCTGATGGACAATTTTTGTAAATCTGGTTCAAATATTTGACTAAGTCAGATGTAGTTCACACCTGTAATTCTAGCACCTGAGGCAAAGATGGGGGGCGGGTGCCAGGTCTACATAGTGAGTTATAGGTCAGAGGGAGGTACTATTAAAAGCTTGTCTCAAAAAAACAAAAGCAGTTGACCAGCAGTCATTATCTCCTGGTGTGAAAGTGTTGCCATGGTTTACAGTGCTTGCAGATATCCTGGGCCTCCGTGCTACACACTGGGAACAGCACACTATCTACAGGCTTCGCCTGCACTGAGCAAGTGGCAGGTGTGTGTGGCTGAGTATGGAAATCTGGTGAGTGAGAGTGAAGACACAGTATCTGACATGGTGGTTTCACTTGAGAAAAGTTCTGACCTGTTGTACCTCTGTCTGTTTCAAGAAAATGTACTTCTGTATCAAGAGTCTGAGATGGACGGTTGGTGAGGTGTATACCTCTTTCAGTATCCAGCTAACACAAATGGATTTTTAAATCCTACCCAGTGAGACCTCAGGAATGCGTTGGCATGTGCAGTATGGATGAAGCCCTTTCTGTGTTTGTTTTCCACTAGTGCATGGATCAAAGTGGAACAGCTGAAGCCTTATCATGCTCATAAAGAGGAGATGATAAAGATCAACAAGGGCAAACGGTTCCAGCAAGCTGTGGATGCTGTTGAAGAGTTCCTAAGGAGAGCCAAAGGGAAAGACCAGGTAAGAGAAGAAAGACACAGCACTTCTTCCCTCCAGCATCAGGCAGGGCATGGTTACTAGCAGGTGAAGTGTCACGGGCTCATTCCTTTCCCATGAGATGCTAGCAAGAGAGCAACTGCAGCCCCTGCACTCTACGCCTATGGCTCACCTTTTTGAGGCTCACTTTTTTCTGAGACGTGTTGTTTTTAGGAGGAGTAGCTCAGCTTCAGAGTCCCGCAAAGAGCTTAGGAACACAGCCACCACCTAGCTTTGGGGCTGTAGATAAGTGACATGACTAGCCTTCAGTTCTTTTTTTAAGCTGCCTTTCCAGTGTAAACAGGTGAACAAGGATCCTGTTTCTCAGGGTGGCTGTGAAAACAGTTCACAAAAGTGCTGGGAGCTTTACATGGCCAATGTTGGTGGCATTGGTGGCAGTGGCTGTTGTAGTGGTTATCATTATTATTGTTGAACTTTCAGACATCATCCCACACTTCTGCTGATGACAAGAATCGGCGTAATTCCAGTGAGGAGAGAAGTAGGCCAAACTCAGGTGATGAGAAGCGCAAGCTTAGCCTGTCTGAAGGGAAGGTGAAGAAGAACATGGGAGAAGGAAAGAAGAGGGTGACTTCAGGCTCTGCAGAGAGAGGCTCCAAATGCCTTAAAAGAGCCCAAGAGCAAAGTCCCCGGAAGCGGGGTCGCCCCCCAAAGGATGAGAAGGTTTGTCTTACCACTGTAGCGATCGGGATTAGTGCCTTTTTTGTGTAAAGTATAGCCATGCTCTTAAGTATGACCTTGCTTATCTAGTAGCTGGGAAGTCCTTGCCGTGTTCTATAGATAGAGCAGGAGCAAAAGTGGTTCCCTGAGTTGCTCAGGTCCACAGGCCTGGCTGGGAGAAGGCGAGCAAGAAGGAAGGGAAAACACTGTAGAGGTGAGCGTGCAGCCATGTGAGACAGATTGTGGCACCAGTGTCCCTGTGGAGATAGAGGGGCCAGCAGGTTGGTACAGGCAGGTTGACACTGGTTCACAGAGAACAAGGCAGTACATTCAAGATAGTGGAAGCACTTAGAAAGCTGCTTAAGATCGTTGCGGAGATGGTATTGTGTGCCAAGCTGGGCGTTAGTAATTGCGAGGGCAGGGAAAGTGTCTTGGTGTCAAACAGGAACCCAGAGTCACAGGTATACCCACGAGAGGTAGTAGCATTTCCTGAAAAGAATAGGGAGAGACATGTCGGAGGAAGCGCTCCTTATGAGTTGGCAACTTGGTTATATGGAGAGGTGAAGATGGGAAGAGTAAAGAAGGTGGCTTCAAGCGTCACTCCTAGGAGATAGTATCATTGCTTTCTCACATAATCAAAGGAGAGAGAGCTGGTTCTGTGTTTTGTTTTTTTTGTTTTTTTGGAGAGATTTGGGGCTTGCTGTTATTGTTTATGGAACTAAGGGTAGAACCTAGAGCTTCATCTATGTTAGGCAGGCAATCTACTAGCCTTCAGTTCTTTTTTGAGCGTGATGCATTTGAAGCACAGCCCAGACAATACTAGAGCTGTAGACTTTGGAAACCATCTTAGAGAAAAAAACAGTCTAATCCATAAGACTAGTTGAACTTGTCTTGAGGATGTCAGGAGGGGTACTCCGGCTCAGAGACTGCACTACGAAAAGAATATGTGGTCAGGGTTATAAAGTTGGAAGTGTGGCCAAATGAAACCAGGAGGAAATGGCACATTTCTCACCTTCTGGCTAACAAGTCTTGATTTTCAGGAAGTGGTGGCCTGTGACTTGTGAGAGCACACTGGGAGATGTGCACCCAGGATAAAAAGAGCAGAAGCCAGGTGGCTGACAAACAGTGGTGATAATACTTTGATAAGACACTAGACAGCTGAGCAAGACTGGCGGGTTCAATCAAACACCAGTGAAATAAGGCGCTGAACAACTGAAGCTGCCTTGAGTTTGCAGAAAGAGCAGGAGAGCTCACTGCATCTTGGGACTGGCCTAGTTACATTCCATTGACAGGCTGCCTGGCCAACTGCTGCCAGATTGTCTGATTTTCCTTGAGAGAAGCTGGAAATTCAGAATTGTAAGTGAAACACCCTAAGTTTAAATGTTTGAATCTGACTCACATTTTTGAAACACCTTATGGTTCCAAAAGAATATCTTTGGCTAAGCTCAGCCTGGTCTGCCTATGTGCCCTTTGATTGGAGAAGGTCCTTTACGCTGTCTCAAGACTAAGAAAGCAGAAGGAAGAGAGTAAGGACCCCTGTGACCATGCTCAGGGTGTAGGGAGCTTCAGACAACTGCCAGCCTCAGTGAGTAGGGGACTTTGCAAGGGATGTGTGGTCTGATACAAGTCCCAAAAGATGTATTTTTTTATAGAAACGGAATTGGAGCCATCAGGTATTTTACTGTCTTCCAAATTCATACTGTCTTCATGCAAGTTTCCCACAGACTCCTGGACAGAAACAGCTTCTTTTGGATAAAGAGAAGTACTGGAGAGATTAGGACAAAGGCCCTGTGTTTGGATTATAACCTATGGCTTGCTGCAACTGATTGACCACGGCCAAGTTCCTTTCCCTTGGTTTCCTAGTCCTGTTTTTGGAGCACTCATATGTTTACTTTGAGAATTGAGTGAGTCTATAAGTAGTGTTGAGAATAATCCCTGAAGAAAATGGGCATCAGATCCAAACCCTATGTGGGCTATTTCCAGGATACGAGCCAGGTGTGCAGTGAGAACTGAGGGAGAAAGTCAACTTTAGCTAGCCCTCCCAAGACCCTACCCAAGCTGGCTTCTCCAATCTCAAGGCTTCCCTCAAGCTGGTAATGAGAAGATGTCCACCCTATAACAGGGTGATGTATGTGGGGCATGGGAACTTTTAACCAGGATTCAGTCTAGGAGAACAGCCTACTTTTAGCCACCCCTAGCAGGGTCCTTTCTAGATGTTTTTGGGCTAAATATGTGTTCAGTGCTTCTGGTAGAGTGTCCTGGCACTAGAGTGAGTGATAATCCCGTAGTTCACAGAGCAATTGTCATTTGGCTGGCAGTAAGCAGTAAAGCACGGGCTCCTAGCTGCAGAGTCCCAGGTGAGTGCCATTGCGTTGTGGTTTAATATTCTGCCCCTAAGGATAACTGAAAAGGCTGGCCGTGGTTGCAGAGGTGTCAAATGCTTGCCTACAGACAAGGCTCGGTTTATGTCTAGACTTCTATTTGAGAGCTTGCCTGGAGGCCTGTTCCCATGTGTTGGCTGGAGTCTTTCTTTACTTTTAAGCTGATAACTACAGGTTCAACCTCAGACCACCCCTACAGAGGTGTATTCAGGCCTGTGGCACAGACCCATTCTGTCATCCCTGGAGTGCCACTCTTGCAACTTCAGCTTAAAATGCACCAGCGTGGTGTCAGGTGCTGTGTAGTAACATGATTGGAAGCTTCTATGTTAGCACAGATAAGAGAGTGTAGCTGCCATTGCAGAGCAGTCTTTGGGGCAATACTACACTAGCCTCATCTTTTATTTTTTGTTTTGTTTTGTTTTGTTTGAGACAGGGTTTCTCTGTGTAATGGCCCTGGTTGTCCTGGAACTCTCTTTGGCCTTGGACTCAAAGAGATAGAGATCCACCTGTGTCTGCTTCCTGAGTGCTGGGATTAAAGGAATGTCCTACCACACCCGGCACTAGCCTCTCTATTAGACAGATGCTTATTAGGTAGCTTCACCACAGACTACATGTCCAGAGAGAAAGCCCAAGAGAAAGACATGGCCACTCTCAGGAAGAGAGATAGCCACTTTTTAAATACATACTCAGCTTCATCTGCATACCAACATGAATCCCAGTGTTGAGTAAGTGGACAGAACAGCCAAGGAGAACACACTTGTAATAGCACCAATCCTGGGTCCAAAATGCTGAAATTTAAGTTGTTTTGTATAATATTTTTTCTTTTTTTCTTTTTTCCTGAGACAGAGTTTCTCTGTGTAGCCCTGGCTGTCCTGAACTCACTTTGTAGACCAGGCTGGCCTCGAACTCACAGTGATCCACCTGCCTCTGCCTCCCAAGTGCTGGGATTAAAGGCGTGTACCACCACTGCCCGGCTATTTTTTCTTTTGATTGGTTGTTTTTTGGTGTGTGGTTTGGTTTGGTTTTGGTGTATATTTTGAGACAGGGTCTCACTATGTAGCCTTGGTTGGCCTTGAACTGTGTAGACCAGGCTGCCCTCAAACTCAAAGAGATATGTCTGTGTCTGCCTCACAGGAGGTTAGGATCAAAAGTATATGTGTCAGCACTCAGGAGGCAGAGGCAGGTAGATAGATGTGGGTTCAAGGCCAGTCTGGTCTACAAAGCAAGTCCAGGACAGCCAAGGCTACACAGAAAAACTCTGTCTTGGGAAGAAAAAAAAAAAAAAAAAAAAAAAACCAACAAAAACAAAAGTGTTTGTCAGGGCTAGAGAGATGTCTCAGAGGTTAAGAGTACTGCCTGCTCTTCTAAAGGTCCTGAGTTCAATTCCCAGCAACCATATAGTGGCTCACAACCATCTATAATGTGAGAACTGGTGCCCTCTTCCTGCATGCAAAAACACTATATATGTAATAAGTAAATCTTTCACTGGGCATGGTGGCACACGCCTTTAACCCTAGCACTCCCAAGGCAGAGGCAGGTGGATCACTGTGAGTTTGAGACCAGCCTGGTATACAAAGTGAGTCCAGGACAGACTCACAGAGAAACTCTGTCTCGGGGTAGGGGTGTGTGTGTGTGTCACCATTCCTGGAAGTTTGAATTTTTTGTTTGTTTGTTTGTTTTATTTATCAAGACAGTGTTTTTCAATGTAGCCCTGGCTGTCCGGGGACTCATTCTGTAGGTCATGATGGTCTCAAGCTCACAGAGATCCACCTGCCTCTGCCTCCCTGAGTGCTGGGATTACAGGTGCAGGCCACCACACCCTGCAAGTTTGAGTTTTTAATCTGTCTCCCAATAAAGCTCTCTGTACCTCAGTTTTTTGGTTTTTTGTTGTTTTTTGTTTTGTTTTGTTTTGTTTGTAAAAGGAAGGCAATATTAGTTCTTCACTGTAATAGGGGTTACATGAGACCATATATGTAAATTGGTACTAAGGCAATTATTGAAACCTTTGCTGTCATTGTAATCAACATTACCTTCAAATGGGGAAAGGTACAGAGAAGTCAAATAAAGCTACTTTGATGAGGAGATCTTTCCATAATGCCCTAGAGTGAGCCTGTGAGTCAAGTAGACATGATGGAAGAGCATCCCCAGTAATACAGAAGTCCTGAGGAGGCTCATCTTTGGGGTATCTGGGATGGGGGATGAAGTACTGATAAGCTAAAGAAGGGAAAGGGAAGGGAATTAGGACTTGGCCAGTGATGTGTGTAGAGTAAAGTGTCTGACTGTAGAGTGCTCTCTAAAGTTTACACAGCAAACTTTAGCTGTGAGAAGTAGGGAGCTGCCTTTGGAAAGATATGCTAAAGTCTGACTGGAGCTGATTCGACTGCATGGGCCCAGAGAGGGGGCAGGAGATGCAGTTTACAGCTGCCTGCTAACTGTGATGATGGTGTGGTGGCCAGTTGGGTCTAAGTGACGAGGGGAAAGGTGGCTTTATAATGGCAAAGCAGTGACCACTGCCCTTTGAGTCAAGGGGAAATGAAAGTAGCAGAGGAGGAGGCCTGGCGTCAGTGGGTAGAACAGTGTCACAGCAGTGGTGGAGTGTTTGCAGGCACGGGAACATTCACTCTGCTACCCCGCTACAGTAGGTGAAGTATCAGGTATTATCACAGTGGTAGGAGGAGCCAGGCTGCATTTGTACAAGGGAATGGTGCACAGA
Organism: Acomys russatus; assembly: GCF_903995435.1. NCBI lineage: Eukaryota > Metazoa > Chordata > Mammalia > Rodentia > Muridae > Acomys > Acomys russatus. The sequence goes on from NC_067161.1 coordinate 9,360,518, forward strand.
CCATGCATCATAACTTTTAAATCTGGGTAGGTCTCCTCAACAGTACCATGCAGTTGTTTTTGTTTTCTGAAGACAAGGTAGATTCCATTTGAGGCCACTGGTAGTGATTACTACTTGCCATAAAAAATTTTCCTGTGACTTGCTAGCAGCTTCCTAATTAACCTTCATCTTTGTGACATGACTGCATGAGCAGGCTTTGTTATTACAAGATTGGAAAAGACAGCTTACTGTGTTGGCAGGAAGCAGTTGCCCATTTTCTCCCACTTAGAGCCTTGCCCAGGGTATTGGCTTGAACTTACATTTAGATCGAGACACTTGCCAGCAGCTTAGTTCAGGACTGAGTGTGGCCAATAGGGAAGCAAAGTATCCTGATGCTCTCTCTGCCTTTCTCCTGTAGGACCTCACCATCCCTGAGTCTAGCACTGTAAAGGGGATGATGGCTGGACCAATGGCCGCATTTAAATGGCAGCCAACTGCGAGTGAGGTAAAGAACTTTTCCTACTGGTAGGACTGGGCACAATGTCAGAACAAGTACGCAGCAGATTTTTGTGGCCATGCTGTGTAATCCTCTTTCCTCTTTTCCCCCTTTCTGGTTGTTTGGTTTTGTTTTATTGGAAAACAGTACAAAAGTCTAGGAGGTAAAAAAAAATGAAAGCTTCTATCCTCAGGGTGCTCAGTGTTTTAGGTTATGCTTCCAAGCAGTCTGCCTGCTGAGCATCATCTGTGGGATTATAGACCCACAGTCATTCTCATTGTCTGGGGTAAGATTGCTTTTGTGTTTATTGTAAATACTCTCTCTTCCATAAATACTTCTCCCCCCCCCCTTTTTTTGGGGGGGTTGCACTACCCCTTCTTGGGGAGGTGTTTTTTCTTGGGAGGGTTAAAAAAGAGGTTATTTTGTCTTGTGACAGCATTTCTCTAGGTAGTCCATGCCGGCCTCAAACTGAAGATCCTTCCACCTCGGATACCCGGGTGCTGGGATTACAAACATGTAATCAAGCTCAGCTAATGCAGCTGATGTTCAGTAGCCTGAGGTCGCACTGGCTCCACTTTGCCTTCATCTGGTGCTAGCGTACTTGTGAACAGCTGTGGATAGCTATGGTCATAGCCACTGTAATCAGAATTGACCCCAGCAAGCCGAGCCCGACAAGGATCTGGCCTCAGACTCAGGAGAACAGTGCTCTGAAACTAGAAGAGTCCTGGAATTGTTGTGGCTTATGCAGCCAGGCCAACTGCATGGCTGGTGAATGCTTAGCACTAAAATGCTGGAGAGCTTTATAAGATTATTCCAGAGTTACTAGAGCGATTGAGCTTAACCTGCAGAAGCATCTTTCTGTACTTGAATCCAGTTTTTCTTAGCTAGAGTGGCAGTTGTTATGGAAGGCCAGAGCCAGCAGAGGCTGAAGCAGGAGGGTCACAATTCATGTCCCATCTGAATGGCCAAGTAAGTTGAATGCCAACCTGAATAACTTAGATACTATCTCAAAAAGTAAAAAATGGCAGCTTTCAAGAAGCAAAAGGCAGGTGGCTCTCTGTGTGTTTGAGCCCAACCAGAGCTATAAAGTGAGAGCATCTTTAAAACAAAAAACAAAAAGCCTGAGAAAGAAGGCTTAGAGGTGGGACTAGGTGGTAGAATACTTGCCAGCATGGGCCAGGGCCTAGATTTAGTCCCTAGTGCAGGAAATAAAAAATGATGGGTGGTAGTAGTACACCTTTAAGCCCAGCACTCAGGATGAAGAGGCAGGAGGATATCTATGAGTTTGAAGCCAGCCTGGTCTACAGAGCAAGTCCCAGGCCCTGTCTCAAAAAAAAAAAAAAGACATTTTAGAAATAGAAGTTTCCCGACATCTGTGAAGGAGACTTGGTTGGAAAGCCATGCATCAGACGAGTCCTTTTCTAGGCGAGAGGAAGTAATGGTAGAAAGCAGCTGGGCTGATCTCCTTGTCTTCCAATTTCAGCCAGTCAAAGATGCAGATCCTCATTTCCATCATTTTCTGCTGAGCCAAACAGAAAAGGTGAGTGCTCACTTGGGGCAGACTTGTTTATGAATGCCATACAACAAGCTAAGTGACAGTGTGGGCCCATGAGGAAATCAGGTGACAGTGAAATTAAAAATAAACAAACAAACAAAAAAAGAGCCGGACTTGGCGGCACACGCCTTTAATCCCAGCACTGGGGAGGCAGAGGTAGGTGGATCTTTTTGAGTTTGGGGCCAGCCTGGTCTACAAAGTGAGTCCAGGACAGCCAGGGCTACAAGAGGAACTCTATCTCAAAATAAAATAAAATAAATAAAAATTTAAAGATAAACAAGAAAGCTTTACAACGCAGCCACTTGTGCTGCTAAGGTGTCAGCAGTTGTCTTCAGAGTCTCAGGCAGGAGGGGCTGGACATGCAGGCTGTCCATGTCCAAGAGATTGCGCAGGCTCCCTGATGCTACATCCTGTGTCTGTGGTCAGAATGACTTCCCATCCCTGTTGCTATAGCAGGAAGTTTAACTAATGTTGTGAGGCCAGGGGCTGAGCCAAACTTTGCAAACACCCTAAAGCCGTGGGTGGTTTTAGAGGTGGGCAGATTGGCTTTCCAGCCCAGCTCTACTGACCAATTCCAAAATAAGGAAAATAAGTTGACCCCTCTGATGCTCAGAGTTAGACAAAGACATGCGAAGAGCTACATGCAATACTGAGGTAATGAGTATTTCCTCTGAATTTGATAGAGTTACACAACAAAGAAATGTTGTGTGTTAATAGGTGGTCTCTGTTTCTCCCTCTTTACCAGCCAGCTGTCTGTTACCAGGCCATCACAAAGAAGCTGAAAATCTGTGAAGAGGTGTGTAGGCTCCCTGCCTTCAGACTTGCACCTCACCGTGCTCTCCCTGCGGGCGAACGGCTGGATGATTATTGTGCTCTGTCTCCCTAGGAAACTGGTTCCACCTCTATCCAGGCAGCAGACAGCACAGCAGTGAATGGCAGCATCACACCCACAGACAAAAAGTAAGGCTTTGAAAGAGGAGGCCTCGTGGAGGCTCTGGATTCTGTTAGAGCTGGGGAGGTGGCACCAAGGGAGCCCTGAAGGGCTGTGTCCAAACCACTAATACTAATTTAGGAACAGTTCACCTCTCCAAGGTGAAAGTTGTCATCCCCCAACAGCCTCCCCATGGAGTCCTCCCTCGGGAATAGGCTCAGGGCTCGGTTCCCCAATTGTCAGTGTCTGAGCAGCTGCTTCAGAGGTTCTCTGAGCCTCCTGAGGATAGCTTGTAAAGCATTGTCTCAGGTATCCATCCTGGATAGGGCTTCTCACTTGCTAGAAGGTGCAGGCCTAGGATCCCTTGATGCCACTGCTAGTCTGGAACCACTCTTGAAAATTTGGCTCAGTAGACCCATGATGGGAGCTCTTATATTAGTCGTGGAGAGAGACATGAAGGTTTTTGGAATAAAGCCTTTTGTCTTGCCTTACCCATTTCTCCCTGTTGTCACCCCTTAATCCTTCTGTGCACTTGCCAGCCGCTTTCCGCCGTGCCTAGACTGTGGGCCCCAACCCTTCCACAGACTTGCCTTGCTACTTCATTGTGAGTCAGGTGAGCCTGCGGTCATTTGGTGGCAAGGGTTTCTTTACTAATAGAGTATGTTGTGAGCAATATAACAAGAATGAATATACAGACTAAACTTAGTATATCTTTTGACGCTTCAAACTATTGTACTCCCCTCTGCAGTGTGCAAACAATAGAAGCTAATCAAAGGGGAGCTACAGCCCAGAGGTAGCTGTGCATACCTGGCGATCCCAGCACTTAGGACTCTGGGGCAGAGAAGGATTAAGACCAGCATAGTGCTAAGGAGTTAAGTCCTCATATTCTTACCCAAGACCTTGACTGCCTCTCAAGGCAACTCTTTCTTAACCTGAGTTTGAAGTCAGCCACAAAGCAACTGATCCATATGAACCCATAGACATAGAGACTATTGGACTGTCACTTGAGCCATGTTGGAGATCCAGTACTTCATTCATAGGTCTATGGGGTTTTCTAAAACAGAGGGAAAAATAATTACCCTGTCTTGATGGGCATTCATAGGGGAAATTGCACCACACAAGAGAGCTGTGAGTGTCAGAAGCCTCAGCATAAAACCTAGTGCTCAGAGAACCCTGTTTTGTTGAGGAAGGTGATGGCTTTGATTCAGATTATGTTGTATGTGCTAGGACAGAGAATGTTGAGTGCTGGGTATTTCTGCAATAGTAAGGGGAGCCTCCAAATAAATCATTTTTCCAAGGGTGCCTGCAGGCGAGATTACAGAAAAACCAAAAGTATGGAGAAGCTGCACGGCATTTTGATATGGAATCTGCAGAGTGTTGAGAGCTGAGAGAAAAACAAAATAGAAAACAAGAAAATAGTGGAATTTCTGAAAGAAAAAAGGCATTATTTAACAATTGCACCTTGGAAGAAAAGCTGGAAGTGTGTAAAAACCAACTGGGTCCTGGCACTTGGGAGGCTGACACAGGGACATTGCTGTTAAGTTGAGGCTACTGAGCTACATACCTGGCCAGGCTGGGCTGCAAAGCGAGACCATATCTCAATTTTTAAAAAGGGGGCGGGGAGCTCTGAGGAGATGGCTCTGTTTCTCCTGACCTAAATTCAGTTCCTAGTACCTACATGAAAATGTCAGGAATGGCTCAGAGGTTAAGAGCACTGTCTGTTCTTCGAAAGGTCCTGAGTTCAATTCCCAGCACTCACATGGTGACTCACAACCATCTATAATGAGATCTGATGCCCTCTTCTAGCATGAAGGCACACATGAAAGCAGAACATGTATACATAATAAATATTTTAAAAAGAAAATGTCAGGCATGGTGGTACATATCTCTAGTCTCAGTGCTAGGGACAAACAGGTAGGTCACTGGGGCTCACTGACCAGCCACCTTCACCTGCTTAGCAAGTTTCAGGCCAGTGAGAACCTTGTCTCCAAAAACAGGCGGTGATGTCTGAGGAATGACACTCAGCATTATCTTCTGCCCTATACACTCATAAAATACAAGAACCAGAAAAGACATTTAGGCAAGACGAAGCTCTCTGTACACGTATGTAAAGGTAGCAGGAATAGCAAGCAGCCCCACTGAGCTCTCCAGTGGCAGGAAGGAGTACATAGAGGAAGGTAAAGGTAGACAGAATTGGCTGTCTGCCGTTCAGTCACAGAGAATCATGATGGGTTGAGAAGAAAGCACTGGGAACAAGGCTTTGGAGAATGTAGGTAGGTAGGCCAAGCGTGGGAGCCTGGGAAAACAGATGTCAGGGAGGCATGGGTACATACCAGTCCTAGCACCTGCATTGTCGAGATTGCCTGGCTCTCAACACTATGTCTGTGGTTTGTGCATTTTGACACATTATAGTGGTCTGAAAGTCCAGTGCTCAGGGTTGCTGATCAGGTAGCCATTCAAGAGCTGAAGATAGTGCTATGCTTTGTTAGTCGAGTGGAGGTAGAAGCTCAGACACACTATCAGAGCATAAAGGAGGGCCCCAATTGGAAGACTTGCCATGAGCCATGAAAGTCGTTCTTTGGTCTCTTGTGGTTAAAGATTTAGTCGTGGCCATGTGCATTTAGGGACCCTTACCGACCATCTAGGAGAGGAAGAGGGACAGTGCTGGGCTAAGGTTGTAGCTCAGTGGGAAAGCGTTTGCCTAACATAAAACTCCCCTTGGTTTGAAAACCAGTGACATAAAAGAAAAAGGAACGTTGCCTCTTGTTCTGCATGATGGATATGCCTTTGCCTGAACCGATCAATCTGTCTCTTGCAGGATAGGATTTCTGGGCCTTGGCTTAATGGGAAGTGGCATCGTCTCCAACTTGCTAAAAATGGGTCACACAGTTACTGTCTGGAACCGGACTGCAGAGAAAGTAAGTATTAAGGATAAGGTTTGTCAGGCCTTGGGAGGCGGGGTAACCGAGGGTAGACATCTCTGTCTCTACTCGGGGTTCTTCACCCAGTAAGTCAAGTGCTGAGCTTAGTCCAGGCAGAAGTAGATATAGGATGGTATTATAAAATTTTAACTATTTAAAGCTACTCAAGGTGTAGCCAGACATGATGACACATGTCTGCAATTACAGCACTTAGGAAGTTGAGGCATAAGGATTGCCATGCATTCATTCTAGGCTAGCCTGCATTATACAGGACGTCCCAGGCCACAGTGAGACCTTTTCTCAAAAATACAAATAAGCCTGCCTTGGTGACACGTGCACATCTTTAATCCCAGTACTCGGGAGGCAGAGGCAGGTGGGTCTGTGGGAGTTTGAGGCCCGCAAGTTATAGGATAGCCAGGACTGTGTAGAGAGAGGTTGTCTCAAAGCAACAACAACAACAAAAAAGTCTGGAAAGACAGCTCAGCAGTTAAAGAGTAGATACTGCTCTTCCAGAGGTCTAGAGTTTAGTTACCAGGATATATATACATTAGGTGGCTCACAACCACCTGTAACTCCAGCAGATCCAATACCTCCTACTGGCTTCTGGCCATCCGTGCTCATGTGTCCATAAACACATATACATAAAAAAATAAAATCTTTTTTTAAAAATGCAAATAGCAATAGCAACAGAAATGCCCATTGCTATAAAATGAAGTGTACTCCATTACATGGAGCATGTGGGCAGACCACTTTCGTCCTTTGTAACCATCACACCATATCTGTGATATGGCCCATGCTGAGCAGGTTGAGCAGCCCGGCATTCTGCACTAAAAACTGCTGCAGGAAACAAGAACATTGTTTCTGCATGGAGTGAAGGACCAGAAAAGTACTCCCTCTTGAGACACATGATATGCTTGAGCCTTGTGAATAATAAATAACTTCAGGGCTGATTGCTGAAGGAGACATTGGAGCTGAATGTTGGCAAAATATTAACAAAAATGAAGGTTAACAAAAAATATCATAAGGGCTAGGTGTGGTGGTATATGCCTTTGATCCTGACAGATACACACACACACACACACACACACAAAAGAAAGAAAGCAACTCTTGAACTGTAGGCAAGTCTGGCCAGCCAGGGCTACATAATAAAAACTTGTCTCAAAACAAAATATTTTACGATCTGAAGTGTGGCTCAGTTTTAGAGCAAGGCCCTGGTTCTCTCCCCAGTACCTCTCTCTACTCCCTAAATTGATTTTGCTGTATGAGGTGCTTCTCAGAATGTAAAAATGATTGGGGTTTTGTGGGGAGCCTCGGGCAGTGGGCTCCAAAGGCCGTGCCCTCTTGTTAGACATAGGTGTTGAGCATTGGGTAGATGTACTGCAGTCTGTTGGTTCCAGCATTTTCCTCAAGATTGCAGTTGCTGCAGGTGAGGGAAAGCAGAGTGTCTGGGCATGTGTGGTAGCAGGGACACTTCCCTTTAATAGAAGTGCCTCTGACTGCCTTTTTTTTTTTTTTTTTTTTTTAAATGGGAAATAATGGACAAGAGATTGAAGCATCTAAGAATTGAGTCAGGTGGGCCCAAATTCAAGTCACAGATGTGCTGTTTATCTTCCTTGGCAAGAGACACTGCCTGTCTTCCCCCCATCCCCCCTCCCCCCATAGCAGAGTGGGAGCACCTGCTTCATAGAGGCTAGAAATCGACAGTTGTCAGCTTTGAAGTACTCAGCACAAGACCTGGCAAGAGACTACAGTGAAAAGTCATTTAGACCGAGCGGTGGTGGCACACACCTTTAATCCCAGCACTTGGGAGGCAGAGGCAGACAGGTTGTTGTGAGTTTGAGGCCAGCCTGGTCTACAAAGTGAGTCCAGGACAGCCAAGGCTACACAGAGAAACCATGTCACAAAAACAAAAAAGAGTCATTTAGTCCTGTAGTGATCCCCTTGGAATTTCTTTGAAGGCTATTGATAGTAACTATCTTTTGGCTGGGCATAGTGTTCCTTGCTTTCAAGCCCAGCATTTGGAAGGCAGAGACAGGGAGATTTCTGTCAACAGAGGCCAGCCTGGTCTAAATAGAAAGTTATAAGCCAACCAGGGCTACATAGTGAGTTGCTGTCTTACACATATATGCACGCACACTTTTTTTAAAGTCTTTTAGGCCAGGCATGGTGGTGTGCACCTTTGATCCCAGCACTGGGAGACAGAGATAGGCAGATTACTGTGAGTTTGAGGCCATCCTGAAGCCTGGTCTACAAAGTGAGTTCCAGGACAGCCAAGGCTACACAGAGAAACCCTGCCTTGGGGGGGGGGGAAAGTCTTTTGGTACTGGGGCGATGGCTCAGTAGTGAAGGAAGGTGCTTGCCACCAATTCTGAACACCTGTCCTGAATTTGATCACCAGGCCCCATGTTGTAGAAGGAGGGCCTCTTTCATGGTGTCCTCTAACTGTGACCTACATATTCACCTACACACATCACTAAGTAAATAATTGTAAAAGCAAGAATAAAGTTTTTGAATAGTCCTCTGGCCAGGTACAGTGGCACATGCCTGTAGTCCCAGGTGCTCAGGAGGCTGAGGTAAGAGGATCTCTCAAGGCCAGACTGACTGTATAACACAGTGAGTCTATCAAAATGACAACAAAATAGAGTGATCTTCCAGTGCTTATGAAATAATAAAAAGGAACCATGGTTTTAATTTTCAGAAAAGAAAGAGTAAAATTGAGTTATAATGAATCGTGCATTAGGCAGAAGGATCACCAGCCTGGGCCACCTAGCAAATTGAAAACCAACCTGGTGCCAGGCATGGTGGTGCACGCCTGGTCTACAAAGCGAGTCCAGGACAGTCAAGATAACATAGAGGAACCCCTGTCTCGGGGAAAAAAAAAGAGAGAAGAAGAAAGAAAACCAACCTGAGCTACAGAATCAGACATTGTCCAAACAAAAATTGTTAAGGGTACATGGTGGGCTAGAGAAATGACTCAACAGTTAATAGTTCTTGCAAAGGACCAGCATTCAGTTCTCAGTGCCCTTATGGTGACTCACAGCTGTCTATGTCTATGTTAAGGCATCTGACTGAGAGACACCCTCTTCTGGCCTTTGATGACACCAGGCACACATATGGTATACAGACATATATTCAGGCAAGGGGACAAATGGTTCTCCTGTTGTTGTCATGTCCACTGTTCTTTGCAGTAAATATACGAAGTAGAGCTGTTTTCTCTCTAAAATACAGTTGGGGTTGGGCTAGTCTTACTAACTTGCTTGCTGTGCAATGAAAGTCTAAGTTCAAATCACCTGATACTCACATAAAAGCTGGGCATTTACAATTATTTTTTAATTAAAATTGGGGCCAGTTTAGGAAGACACTAGATGTTGATCTCTGGCCTCTGCATGCATATACACGTGAGTTCACACATGTGTGTACCAATAAGCACACACACACAAGTAACAAAAATTATTTTAAAATTCAAAAGAGTGGGCACTCAGGGAGAACTCTCTTACTTAGCCTAGAAACAAAACCTACAGCCTCATTCCCAGCTGGCTGCCATAGAACTCTAAGGCCCAGAAGTAGACTAGACAACAGTGACTCCAGCAAAGGCAGCTTTACAAGTCAGGGAGGAGTGGCACAGACTGACCAAAGAAGCATCTTCAGGACATTTGTAAAGACCATCTATAAGCAATCAAAACTCACTGAAGAAAAAGGTAAATATGGGGGCTGGAGAGAGAGCTCAGTGGTTAGGAGCACTTAGGTAACTCTTCCAGGACTCTCAAAGAGTTGAGTGTCCAACAACCATGGGGTGGCTCACACCATCTCTAGTGGAATTTGATTCCCTCTTCTGGTGTGGATGAAGACAGCACTCATATACATAAAAACATGAATTTTTTTTTTTTTTAAAGAAAACGATTAGTTTTTTGTTTCTTAAGTTTTGTTTTTTGAGGCAGGGTTTCTCTGGGTAGCCCTGGCTTTGCCTAAAACTCTGTAGATGGTACTGACCTTGAGCTCACAGAGATCCACCTTCTGCCTCCTGAGTGCTAGGATTAAAGCTGTGCACCACTACAACTGGCCTTAAGATTTTATTTTTATTTTATGTGTATGAATGTTTTGTCTGCATGTATATATGTATACTACAGGCATGCCTGGTGTCCGTGGAGTTCAGAAGAGAGTGTTGGAACCTCTGGAACTGGAGTTAACAGAGGTTGTGAGCTGCCATGTGGGTGCTGGGAATCAAATCCAAGTCCTTTGGAAAAACAGCAAATGTTCATAACCACTGATCCACCTCTACAGGTCTAGATTCATAGTTATTGAATAATAGCTCTTCCCATAACAAAAATTGGACAGTATTGAGTGTCCACCAACTGGTGAGACTTGTGGCGGGACAATAAGAAAAGGGAAGGCTGACAACTGCGTCAGTCTCACAACCCACGTACAGGAGAACTGTGCTCCAGCATTATTCTGTGACCTTTACATGTGTACACACATGCACACAAAATTAATTCAAGTTTTGTTTTGTTTTTTTCAAGACAGAGTTTCTCTTATACTCCTGGCTGTCATTTTTTTTACGAGTTCTGGAGAAATGGCTCAGTGGTCTTGCAGAGGATCCAGTTTCAGTTCCAGAACCCCTCTGGTGGCTTACAAACATCCATAGCTCCAGTTCCAGGGAATCTGACACCTTCTTCTGAGCACTAAGGGCACCAGGCACACATGTGGTAGAAATAAATATATGTAGGCAAAACCCTCATACATAGAAAACATTTTTTAAAATAAACTTAATTTTTGTTGTTGTTATTTTGTTGTTGTTTGGTTTGGTTTGGTTTTTTAAGACAGGGTTTCTCTGTTTGGCCCTGGGTATCCTGGGCTCCCTCTGTAGACCAGGCTGGCTTCAAACTTGGAGATTTGCCTGTCTCTGCCTCCCGAGTGCTGGGATTAAAGGCATGCATAACCACCAAAAGGGGGGGTGGGGCAAAAAACTACTTATAAGTAGTGTGCCCAAATTATTCTGATTATCTCTTCCAATATCCTGTAGGGGAAATACACCAAAATATCCTGTTTTATAGGATATTCTGAATGATTTTAATTTTATAAAAAAAGAAGTTAGGTCTTTGAGACCCTGCATAAATAATTCTTAACCTGACTACAGGATTTGAAATTATCCCAAGAGGGAATGATGGTAAAAAGAAAGGGACCACACAGCCCACCCCTGCTCCCTCTCCATGTACTAGTGGTGAGGGCACTGGGCTGGTTTTGCCACAGTTCTACCAGCACAGAGGAGCTGGGCATGGGCACTGTTCCTCTCCTGCTCTTCAGACTGCCAGCCTTCAACAGCCACCAGCTTTGTGTTGGCAACAGCATATCCTTCTAGACAGCATGTCCACCTACATGAGTAGGGAGTCTGTCATGTCTCTGTCCTCTTATGCTCAAGGGTCAGGGCTTCAGCCCTAGCCTCCTGCCTTGGGAGAGCAGCCAGGGGCTACACACCTCTGGCCTGTCCGGCATGTTTGTTGTGCATTGCATGCAGCTCACGTTAGGATCTGTGACTTTTGCAGTGTGATTTGTTCATCCAGGAGGGGGCCCGCCTAGGAAGAACCCCCGCTGAAGTCGTTTCAACTTGTGACATCACTTTTGCCTGTGTGTCGGATCCAAAAGCAGCCAAGGACGTAAGGATCCCCCTTCCCTCTGCATCTCAGGGCGTAGCCAAGAGAGCTGGCTGGCCTCCTCCCCTCCTCCCCTGCACACCGAGTGAGTGTCTGCATGTGGGGGGATATTCCTTCTGGGGGCCATCTCCTATTGGGAAAGACGTTGTCAAAGTTGAATACAGACTTCCTTTAATTCCAAACAAAGAGCTTCTAAGGGTCTTTGAAGTCTGCTTAAACATTTTCCTGAACTGGCTCCAGGTATTCTATTGAGCTGTACTGTTTGTGTCTGAGTCTACCCTTCTTTGGTCCAAGGGCCAACTCCTATTTTAGCTATTGCCGAGCTTGTATGTGCACTAGTGACCCTACTAAACTGAGTGATCTAGTCCAAAGAAGCCCCCAAAATAAGTAATGAGGTAATGTCTTTCAAACCATAGAAAGAGAACACAAAGGTAATAGGGAAGAACATTCTGGAATAACTTTTTGTTTTTAGTTTTTTTGGTTTTCAGTTTTTCACTGCAGGGTTTCTCTGTATAGCCCTGGCTGTCCTGGAGCTTGCTCTGTAGACCAGGGTGACCTTAAACTCAAGAGATCTGACTGCCTCTGGGCTTAAAGGTGTGCTCCACCACAGCCTAACATTACTTTTGGTTTTTTTGTTGTTGTTTGGTTTTTTTTTTTTTTTTTTTTTTTTTTTTTTAAACAAAATGTCATTATATGGTCCTCACTGGCCTGGAACTCACAGAGATCTCTTTGCCTGGAATTACTTTTCTATCCCATATATATTTAGTGTCTCTTTCCTTTTTATTTTTAATAGTTAACTTCTGATTGGGCAGTGAACCCAAAAAAACCAACAGACTGTGTTCTGCAGGGACTCGAGAGCACTTAACTTCAAGCCTGGGCTATTGCTTCTCCATTGTGTCCCCACAGCTGGTGCTGGGCCCCAGTGGTGTGCTACAAGGGATCCGCCCCGGGAAGTGCTATGTGGACATGTCAACGGTGGATGCGGATACAGTCACCGAGCTGGCCCAGGTAGCGGCCTTATGTAGGCTGGCTCTGGATCATCTTTTGAGTGGGAACCCAAGACCCGGGCTGACCACACCCAAGGATGGGCAGTTTGGTTACACTAGAGTCAAAACCAGAGTGGACCGTCGGGAGCCTTGGGACTAGCCTTTTGACTATCCCCCTTCAGAACCTCAGCTGGTTGGAACGGCCATGGAAGGTCACTGCAGGCTAGTAGACAGGAGGTCCCTCTACAGTAAGAAGCCTCCAGACTGCCAGTGTGGCCTTTTTGGCTTATGGAGCTGTCTACAGTTGAGTGTAGCATAGTGTCATCCTCCCAATCTTCTGGGCCCACTTGTGTTCTGAGGGTGGGCTGAGTTCAGGGATGGGCAGGGTCCAGAGAGCAGGAGTTCAGCCCAGGTATCTGTATGGCCATGTTTGCCTCTTGGTCTCTGAGAACCAGTGCACTGAGAAACAAGATGCAGACCCCACCGCCTTTCTTACTTTCTGTGACTCACTTCTGTTTAAAAGGGTAGCCTATCTGACCCACTACAGTAGTAGGCTTTGGTAATTGGCTTTGGGGCTTAGTATTGATAGCAACATGCTAACATACGCTACGATGAGACACCATGACCCCCAAAGATGTTCCTTCCTCCATGCATGGAGAAGCAAGACCCATCAGAGACTGTGGCTTTCCTCACAGGTGATTGTATCCAGAGGGGGACGCTTTCTGGAAGCCCCCGTCTCAGGGAATCAGCAACTGTCCAATGATGGGATGTTGGTGATCTTAGCAGCCGGAGACAGGGGATTATACGAAGACTGCAGCAGCTGCTTCCAGGCAATGGGGAAGACCTCCTTCTTTTTAGGTACTATACCTGCCCACCTGTATGGCCACGTTGGACCTGAAGGCTTGGGGGCAGGGGAGCTACATCGGTGACAGTGTCTGTCCCACTTGGCCTTCCCACCAGGCTCCCTGAAAGAAGGTTTCTTTTGCCAGGCACAGTTAGTACCTGAAAGGAAAAAGAATGAGTCCTGTCTAGGACAGATGAAAGAGCTTTTCAGGGTGCCTGCGTGAGGGGGGGAAGTAGAGATTACCTGCCTATAGGATTCTGGGGACATGACCTTTGTCCTGAGCAGGTGAAGTTGGCAATGCAGCCAAAATGATGCTGATTGTGAACATGGTCCAAGGGAGCTTCATGGCCACCATTGCTGAGGGGCTGACGCTGGCCCAGGTAACAGGCCAGTCACAGCAGACACTCTTGGACATCCTCAATCAGGGACAATTGGCCAGCATCTTCCTGGACCAGAAGTGCCAAAGTAAGTCACCTTTGATCTCCCTTTTTGCAATTTTGTTTTCAGTAGAGCTGAGCAGCTACATCAGAGACCACCCAGGAGAGAGAGAGTCCTTTCATGGCCCATTGTTTTGAAAGAGCAGCTCACTTCCCAGTCAGCACTTGCCCCCGTCAGAGGGGGCTCAGAGACATAGTAAAAATGGTACTTGAGGCCCAGAGTGGGGCCTCAGTCTTCTGGAGATGGGGAAGGACAGGGCTCCGCCCTTTGGAAATGCTGAAGATGGGCCTGTTACTCTGCAGCCAGTTTTCATGTAGGTCTTTAGACTTCTGATGAACAGCTTTCCCTCCTCAGATATCCTACAAGGAAACTTTAAACCTGACTTCTACCTGAAATACATTCAGAAGGATCTCCGCCTGGCCATTGCACTGGGTGATGCAGTCAACCACCCAACTCCCATGGCAGCTGCCGCCAATGAGGTAACAACATCAAGTGGCCCAGTTCCTAGACCCTTGAGCTCATTGTTATTTCTGTCCTGCTGGCTTAGATGTTCTTCCCATGCTGTGGAGAACAGGTCTTATAGACCCTCTGCTCAGCCTCCTGAGTGCTGGGGTTACAGGTGTGTGCCCCACACCTAACTCTTAAATTTTCATATTTGATTCTCACTACATTGAGCCAAGAAAGGAAGGGAACATAATGTGTAGAATTACACTATTTCTGCCTTTAAAGTAGGATCCGAATTCGTTTTCTCCATCTAGTCCCTGAAGGAGGAATGCTAGACAACAGTTCTAGATGTACCTATGACATGCGCATGAGAGCTCATTTCCTTCTGAACCACAGGAATTTGTTATTATTTCCTTTGTGATTTCTTCTTTGATCTCTGGATTACTCTAAAGCTTATCTAGCCAAGTATGGTGGTACATACCTGTAGCCTTAGCTACTTAGGAGACTAAAGCAGGTTCAAGGCCTGCTTATACAACTTAGTGAGAGTCTATCTCAGAACAAAGTTTAAAAAGGAGAGGCTCGGGGCTGGAGAGATGGCTCAGAGGTTAAGAGCACTGGCTGCTCTTCCAAAGGTCCTGAGTTCAATTCCCAGTGACTGCATGGTGGCTTATGGCTATCTATGATGAGATCTGGTGCCCTCTTCAGGCAAAATACTGTATATGTAATAAATAAATAAATCTTTAAAAAGGAGGGGCTGGAGATACCATTTCTTCCCCACGCCCCACCCCTGCCCTCCATACCCCACCCCACTCCCCAGACAGGGTTTCTCTAGCCCTCGCTGTCCTAGAACGTACTCTGTAGACTAGACTGGCCTCAAACTCAGAGGTCTGCCTGAGTGTTGGCTTAAAGGTGTGCACTCCCACCACCTAAGTTATCATTTCTTGGTAGAGTACTTGCTTAGCATGCACAGACCCTGGGTTCAACCCCTAATGCCTCAAAAACATTGACAACAGGATGTGAGTTTATGTGGTGACTGGTTTGGGTTGCTCACTTATTGAGCAAAGTGATTGACTATCCACTGTTCGTATGTCAGCTGTGGCTGGGATTTCTCTTACTTTCCATTATTTCTGCCCTTCTCATATAGAGTTCATTTCATAGTTGAGGCTATCTTGGATCTCGTTAGGTAGCCCCAACTAGCCCCAACTACTCCACACGCTTGTATTACAGGTGTATTTCAATGTACCTGGCTGAATTGTGCCGTGTTTACATACACAGCCTATGGTTGGGGCTTGCGCTTTCACCCATCTTCAATATCCACTTCCCAATTACAGCTTAGTCCATTTGCATCTTTTCACGTGATGTATTGTGTGACATCACATGGACACTTGTGAGAAGTTTCTTTTGGAAAAGGAGTCCTCCCTACATCCTGGCTGCTGCTTTATGCCAGGGCTCACATATTCTCTCCCGTCAGTCTCCTAAGTAGCTAGAATTTTAACTTCCAATTACTTCTTTCTTTGGGGGGTTGGGGGCTGGGGTTTGGTTGGTTGATTGGTTGGTTGGTTGGTTTTTTGAGACAGGGTTTCTCTGTATAATAGCCCTGGCTTGGGGGCTGGAGAGATGGCTCAGTGGTTGAGAGCGCCGCCTGCTCTTCCAAAGCAACCACATGGTGGCTCATAACCATCTGTAATGTGATATGGCACCCTCTTCTGCCTTGCGGGAGTACATGCAAGCAGAGCACTGTATACATGATAATAAATAAATAAATCTTTAAAAAAAATAATAATAATAATAATAGCCCTGGCTGTCCTGGATCAGGCTGGCCTCGCACTCACAAAGATCCACCTGTCTCTGTCTCCCAGAGTGCTGGGATTACAGGCATACATCACCATGCCCAGCTAATTTCTTCTTTTTTAAAAACACATTTAAAAGAAAGATTTATTTTTAATTATATGTATGTCTGTATGAGTGTGTGCACTTGAGTGCTGGTGACCATAGAAACCAAAGATGTGGGATTCCCCCTGGAAATGCAGGCAGTGTGAGCTACTTGATGCAGGGTCCTCTACAAGAGCAGCAAGTTCTGAACCATCTCTGCATCCCCCATTTAATTTTTAAAATTTATTTATTGTATATGAGTGCTTTATCTGCAGAAGAGGGCCTCAGATCACATTATAAATGGTTTTGAGCCACCATATGGTTGCTGGGTATTGAACTCAGGACCTCTAGAAGAGCAGGCAGCACTCTTAACCTCTGAGCCATCTCTCTAGCACCCCCACCCCACCCCATTTAATTTCTAACCATGACTCTTGGCAGGGAATTCCTTTTGTCTTTGCAGAGTCTTCATAAAACTCATCCTAGATGTAGTTAGAAAGAGTTCTTTGTAGGACTTGTGCTGGGAGAGCTTTGTGATGGGTCCAGGTTGCATCTGCTCTGACTCTGCAGAGTTCATTGGAAGCAGAGTTTTGGTTCATTTCACAGTAGCACCTGTGTTCATGTGAGTTCAGTCTCTGCACTCTCCAAGACCCTGAGGGCAGACTCCCAAGGCTAGCTGCTCATCAGCCTGTTACCCTGTCTTGAGTGGTTGGATGTGGAGCTGCCCTTCTAGCATTTGTTTCTGTCAGTCTCTGTCTTTATCTGTTCCTTCCTTCTCATCTTCTGTGAGGACATCTGTGTGTGCGGTAGGATTTCCTTTTTATTTATATCTTGGCATTTTGACTGTACTTGCTTTTCTATAATGGTTGTTGTCAGTATTCAGTAGATAACCCCTCTGATGGCCTCCTCAGAATCCATCCTGTGCCAATTTGCATGAAACAAAAACACGACCCCCTTGTTCCACTTCCCCACAAATTCATTTCTAACCATAGTTTCTCAACTAGTTCCTCTAGATAGTTCTTTCCATCTTTCTGTTTCTTGTTAAAAATTAGGTTTCTCTGGCATTATTCCTTTCATCTGAGTTTGGTATCCAGCACTTAGAAGCAAGCAGATGTGTGTGAGTTCAAGGCCAGCCTAGTCTACAGAGTGTGTTACAGGACAGCCAAGGCTACACAGAGAAACCCTATCTTAAATAAAATAAAATAAATTCTTAACACATTCCTGCCGTGATGGTATTCTTGGCATTCAGTCTAGAAAGCTACCTGGCCTTCATTCTGCGTTAACAGTTATACCAGAGTTGTGTGTATTCTTTCTTATAGTGGCTCTGCTTAGACTGTTCAGCTGCCCTGTATATAGTCAAGCATATCACCTCAGCAAAACTAGGTGCCCTGTTGCCTTTCACATAGTGGCTTTGATTATTTTTAAGCTTTCATGCAGTGACTAGAGTCTTGGATGGCTACCATTGACAGACCCTGCTGGAAACATGCTAGAATACCCACAGCTTCTCCCTTCTTCATATCACTTAAATTTTAACGGAAGGAAACACAAAATAAGCTTGAAGCTTTTAAGATTTATTTATTTATTATTATTATGTATACAGTGCTCTGCCTGCATGTACATCTGCAGGCAGAGGAGGACATCAGATCACATTATAGATGGTTGTGAGCCACCATGTGGTTGCTGGGAATTGAACTCATGACCTCTGGAAGAGCAGACAGTGCTCTTAACCACTGAACCATCTCTCCAGCCCCTTGAAGCTTTTAAATAAGTAACGACTTCAGAGTGTAAGAAATATAATTTGGGTGACTGAACATGGTGGCACATGCTTTTAATCCCAGCACATAGTCAGCAGAGGCAGACTCTATGAGTTCAAGGCCAGCCTGGTCTACAAAGCAAGTTCAGGACAGCCAAGGCTACACAGAGAAACCCTGTCTTGAAAAAGAAAAAAAAAAAAGCCAGGAGTGGTGGCGCACACTTTTAATCCCAGCACTTGGGAGGCAGAGGCAGGCTGATCTCTGAGTTCAAGGCCAGCCTGGTCTACAAAGTGACTCCAGGACAGCCAGGGCTGTTATACAGAGAAACCCTATCTCGAAAAAGAAAAATAAATAAATAAATAAAATAAGAAAGAAAGAAATATAGTTTGGGGGAGGTAGGCCGTGCTGGAAATAAAGCTCAGCAGTTAGGAGTATGCACAGATACAGGCGAAACACCCAATACACGTAAAAGTCAATGACACCCTTAATCCCTGCTCTGTAGAAGCAGAGACAGATCTCTGAAGTCAAGGCCACCTAGTCTACATAGTGAGTTCCAGGACAGCCAGGGCTATATATAGTGAGAAAACAAACAAATATTTAAAAAAAGAAAAAATATGAGATTATTGTAGGCTCTACAAGAAAGCCCTGTTTCAAACAACAACAAAACCCAAACACTGGGGCTGACAGCAGCTCAGGAGATAGGAGAACCAGCTGCTTTTTCAAAAGACTCAGTTTCAAGTCTCAATACCCTATATGTAGGTCATAGCCATCTGTAACTCTAGTTCCAAGAGTTCCAAAACCTTCTTTTGGTCTCTGAGAACACCAGGCACACAGATGGTGCACAGACATACATGCAGACAGACAGACATGTGAAATAATAAAATAAAACTTTTAATTTGAATTAAAATAAAAAAGCAAGTAGCAGGTCAATCAAAGGGCACATCTGCTGTGTTGATGGGAAGCTCAAAGGAGCCTTTGGAAAGTTGGTTAGGGGGTGCCAGCCATGTTAAAGACAGTAGGGCACAGTGGCCCTGGGAATAATAAAGCCCCTTGGAAAGCTATCTGCATTGAGGGCTGCCATTGTAACCCCTAACAGCAGTGAGCTTTTCACATCTCTAAGTACCTGTAGTCCTCTCAGTAAAGTCATGAGGGTTGTGACTTCCTTCTTCAGATTAGGCCATGGCAGAAGCCCACAGAAGCTAGGGCATTTGTCTTACATCAAGCCAGGATACCCAGACATCCCAAGCTCCATATCCTGCCTGCTAAGCAATAGGCAAGAACCATCTGGAAATGCCTCCAGGAATCTGGGCTGGGTCTCCACATAGAAGCTCTGTGCCTAGAGACCAACCTCTACCTCTTTCTTTTTGCAGGTGTACAAAAGAGCCAAGGCACTGGACCAGTCTGACAATGATATGTCTGCTGTGTACCGAGCCTACATACACTAAGCCTTGCCTGTCCATCTACCCTCCATCTTCCCTCTGACCTCTCTTCCCAGTGTGGGGTCAGGGTTCTGGGACTTAGCTCTGGACCAGTCACCTGCCTCCACTTCCTTTTATACAGACTTTGAGACTTGCATCAGCACAGTACACAGCAGCACCTTCCCTCCCGGAGGCCCTGGGCAGAGATAAGAGGATCTGTCTCTACAGGTGGCTGTGAAGAAGCTCTTGAGCTGGGCACTGACTGGCCCTGGAGCAAGAGACTGTGTATTCTGTTTCTCTTGTGTTCTCTGTCTCTGTCACACACACAGACACATACACCCAGGATAGAAGCTGCCCAGAAACTGCTGCCTGGCTGTTGTTCCAAGCTTGTCTTATCTCAGCCCCCTTCTGGTCAAGGGACTAGGGGGACTAAAACTGGCAGGGAGCACAGGAAGCCTTCTCTCAGCTTCCCCAGGACAGAGGCTGGCAGAGGGTCCATGGCCCCATTGAACCCCTGGAAGGAGAGGCCCCTCAGCCATCATGAACCAGCAGATTCCCAGAGGAGGCTCTCTGGACCTCCAGCTGAGGAGGCTTTTCCTGTAGACACTACCTTATGCAGCAGCGCCCAGAATGTCTTTGTGAACTGAAGAGAGACCCGCCTGGCCATGTAGACACCTCTTCAGGGAGAACAGATTCCACAGGCTCAGGCTCCCTAGCTGCTGGCTGTGGCTGAGCCTGCTCCTCCCAGGAAGTTTTGTTTGGATTTGCATTCCAGCCCATGGGAAGGGGTCTTAAGGACATAGGGAGCAGTGGAGTGTGGGGGTGGCGCCTTCCTGTTTCCGTTACAGCAGTTTCATCAGCTAGGCTACCTGTTCAGCCTGCTCTCCACGGGTCCCCTGCATGTTCCTCTTTCCTTTTTCTCTCCATGGAGATATTTCTGTTCCATCCTCTTTTGACCCAGACCAGCCTGACCAACACCAGTAATGAGCATTTCATAGGCTGGGCTTCGGATGAGGAACCTCACTTCTGCTAGTAGCAGTGATTCCAAGTCCTGGGTTTGTTGGGACAGGCTTGAGCTGGGCCTTGTTCTAACCTAACTGCTCCTCAGAGGTGGAGCTGATCATCGCCTGCCCTAGCATTTCTCCTTGGAGAGGGGACCAGAGAGGCTTAAAATGTCACATGAGAGGAATCACCCGAGAGGTGTCAGCCTTCCTCCTCATGAGTTTGGATTTCCAAAGCCACAATTTGACTTTTCCACTGGGAGAGCCTGGGATAAGGATCTCGGGACAAGAGCGTGGAGCAGGGAGTGCTTGTGGGGTTCAGCACAATTGCGCATTCACTGGGATGCTGAGCAGATTCTGTCTGGACACAGCCTGTCTTGGTCCTGGGCGTTAGGGGTGGGGAAGATGCTGTAAGGAAACTGGTTAGTCAATGTTGTCTTAATATTGTTGACAATTCTGTAAAGTTCCTTTTTATGACTGTTTCTGTTTAAGCTATTTCACCTTTTGTTTTGAAATCCTTTCCTTTTATGGAGAAAATGTGACATTGTGAACATGCTTGTAAGAAAGCCCCTCCTCCCTCTTTTCCTTTAAATGACAAATTTAGGTGATTAAGGTTGTGAATTTTTATTTTCGCTTTGTTTTTAATGAACATTTGTCTTTCAGAATAGGATTGTGTGATAATGTTTAAATGGCAAAAACAAAACATGATTTTGTGCAATTAACAAAGCTACTGCAAGAAAAAAATAAATAAAACATTTCTTGGTACCACAGCTTTGCCACTTGTGCCCTAGCGCTTTGGGGACCTAGGATGGGAGCAAGATAGCATCCACTGCACAGCACTCCTTTGAATCTCTGCTCTGCTGAGTTCTCCCCTTTGCGGTCTTGCTAGGCGGGCGCCACCTGGTGGAACGGTGCGGGAACAACTGGGGGACGGCCCCGCCGGCCAATCAGTGAGCAGTGGGGCTCGGCCAGGGCGCCCCGCCCTGCTGAAGAACAGGGGTTGGCTAGTCCACCTCCACCCACCAGCCAGGACTGGAGCGGTAGCACGTCGCTTAAGGCGTAGCCGACTGGGGGCGTGGCTTGCGTCTGATATACCTATCGGTCACGAGGAGGGGAAGGGGCGGGCTTGGCACTACAGACTACAGACATCAGAGACGGCGCGCGGACAAGATGATGGCGACCGCGATGGCTGCGAACGCTGCGGAGCGGGCAGTACTGGTGAGGCGGGCGGCGGGCGGCGGCGGGCGGCGGGCACGGGATGGGTCTGACGCAGCTGTCCGCAGGAGGAGGAGTTCCGCTGGTTGCTGCACGCTGAGGTGCACGCCGTGCTCAAACAGCTGCAGGACATCCTCAAGGTAACGCTCCCGTCGGTCCTCTCCGGCCTGCCATCCTCTCTCCTTTCCACCGGGTCCCGCGAATCGCGGAGCGACGGCTGCTGAGCGTGGTGGCGTTCAGATACCCACTTCTAAGAGTACAGTCCAGACGCGAGCAAATACACAAACGATGTGTGTGTGTATGTGTGCGCCCCGAGGTCTTAGACCCTAACGTTAGCACCAGGGCTTAAGTGAGGAATAGCACTGAAACTGACATTTCATCTATGAGCAGGGTGGTGGTGAAAGTTTGTAATCCCAGCTCTCGGAAGGGTGAGGCCAATGGATCACGAGTTAGAAGCCAGCCGTGGGCTACATAATAAAACACTGCCTCAAAACAAAAACTGATAATCAGAGTTCTGAAGGATTCCCCCACCCTGCAGTGATCTCAACCAAGTTACCCACATCTCTGAGCCTGTTCCCGTACCCAAACTAGGCTCCCAAAGTATTGTGAAGATGAATAAACTATCTCACAAAATGCCTAGGACAGTAACCTAGCAAGACATGTTACTATGACTGACTGCATGATTCCGTGGCTCTGCTCCCACCACCACAGCACAGCACTGCAGTTAGCTAGGAGCTGTGCCTGTGTTCTGTCCTCCCACCTGAATGCTCATGATAGACACTCAGGACTGAGGGATGAACAGGTCTGAGCTCACAGAATCACGGGGGCAAAGGCAGGGGAGCCAGGGTGTAGGCCTGCTCGCCTGGTTCCTTCCCTGGCTACTCTGACAAGGTATCTAGGTCCTTGGAATAGAGGACTGGCCAGACTCTGAGGTGAGGTGTTGGGACCGTCCTGTCTTCCTTCCACAGGAGGCCTCTCTGCGCTTCACTCTCCCAGGCCCCAGCACAGAGGGACCTGCCAAGCAGGAGAACTTTATCCTGGGCAGCTGTGGGTAGGCTGGGTTGGGGCTTTGTGAGGGGTGTACTCCTTGGGTACCTGGGGGAGGAAATGCCATGGTACTGTGTGTGAGGCGGCCTGCGGAGGGCGAGGGGGCGGGGGGCAGTAGCAGGCACACCTCTGACTCCCGTGTGTTACAGCACAGACCAGGTGAAGGGTGTGCTGACTCTACAAGGGGACGCCCTCAGCCAGGCGGTGAGTCCCCGGGGGCCCTATCCCCTAATACTCCTGCTGGTGACAAGTATGGCTGTGACAAGCATAGCTTAGCTCTGCTACCAGCTAGCCATGTGACCCTGGGCCTTGTCTTCTCTGACCTCTTTCCCTGAATGTCCACAACTTGAAAGACAACCCTTACACTACTCATGAGATAGACATATAGATTCAGTGAGAGAAAAGAAACGGGTGGCTTTACACTTCGCTCAGCCCGGCATCCGGACCCTGTGTGATTTGAGCATCGGAAGCCTAGGCAGGCTAGCCCCAGGTCCAAGTCAATCAGCCAGCCTCTGCATTATGGTCTGCGCAAGGCCTTAAGGCATGGGGTTTGTTTGCTTGTTTTTTGTTTTGGTTTTTCAAGACAGGGTCTCTCTGTGTAGCCTTGGCTGTCCTGGACCCGCTTTGTAGACCAGGCTGACCTCAAGCTCACAGCAATCCACCTGCCTCTACCTCCCCAAGTGCTGGGATTAAAGGCGTGCGCCACCACCGCCCCCGCCCCCGCAAGGCATGGGGGTTTTACAGCCTTTCCCCTTTCTCCGCTTCTTTCCCCTTTCACTGCTTTGTGGTTCTTCCCGGGTCTGAGTTCCTCTTTTCTTGACATCCCTGTTCACTTGCCAAATGGCCGAGGTACGTGAGGCCTCAGCCACCATTTATTGCCTGGCTGGCTGGGGCGGGGTCAGGAAGGACAGGTATACCTCTGCCTGCTCATCACACTCTGGCCCATAGGATGTAAACTTGAAGATGCCTCGAAACAACCAGTTGTTGCACTTCGCCTTCAGGGAGGACAAGCAGTGGAAGCTACAGCAGGTGAGGTCCACTCCCCACCCAGGGGCAGGCCCAGGGCAGGCCCATGCCAAGACCTCCCTGGGCTTGCCCTCCACAGGGAAGTCTGGCAGCGGGGACTTTGCCACCACAGCAAATATAGGAGACCGTTTCCCAGCAGACATGAGGGGAAAGGGAGTGTCTTGGGAACCTCAGAGCCTGCTCCACGTGAGGGATGTGAAACCAACCTTACTTTTGTGACTTTGGCCATGTGAGGCCAGCTGAAGGTCCCTTTGGATGTCACTTACTCTGCAGGGGCTTCCCATGCACCTGGGATCATGCACAGGCCTCCTGCCTAGCCTTAGGCCATGGGACACAGATGGGCATGTACGTACGTACGTGTACACACACACACACACACACACACACACCTGATCTGAAGCTGGTCCATCCCCCATCCCCCAGGGCCTTTGCCTGCGTTCTGCTGTCTGGAGCCCTACCCTGTCCGACTCGTGCAACCTTTCTTAGTTCACAGGTCTTTCCCTCCTTGCTTCCCCTTGGGCATCCTAGTTTCCTCCCTTGTGCCCTGAATGCATATTTCCTCGTGGCTGTACTAGGGCCAAGAACCGTCATGCCTTGGCTGCCGGGATTGTGCAGGACCTGGCCATCCAGGTTCAAATACCACATCTCTAGAGGGTATCCAGACCATGGGTGGCACCACCTTCTCCTGAGATGTCAGCCTCTCAAGTGGGGGGTCCTGTGCTATGGGATTAGGCTGAGGACCCAGATACATGGCTTTCCTGAAACTGATTAGAGTTTGGTTGTGTGGGTGGCTGGGGCTGTTTTCCAGATCCAGGATGCTAGGAACCATGTGAGCCAAGCTATTTACCTCCTGACAAACCGGGATGAGAGCTACCAGTTTAAGACAGGAGCTGAGGTTCTCAAGGTGACTCCTCCTTCCCTGGCCCCTTACCCTGAACAGTGCCAGCCCGATGTCCCCAGGCCTCGTTAGTGCTCATGGGTCTGGCCACATACCTTGGCTTACAACCTGGATTACGGCAGCAGGCCGTGTTCCAGTCCCTGGGACTTGTAGTGAGATGTGCGCGACCTTAAGTTCTTTGCTACTCTGAGCCTCCATTTGCACACACGTTTAAAAGAGAATTGCTGGCAGTAATTCCTGTAAAGTGCCCTGGTCCTGGGCCCCGAGATCTAGCTGTGACAGTGGTCGTTGCGGTGGTGGCAATAACAGAACAAGGCTGCGCGGTATGTGGGGACAGGTGACTCAGGTGCCTGGGGCTCTGGCTTTCTCTCTTAAGACCCCAAGTAATAGGCCCTCAGAATGGCAAAGCACCCCTACTAGGGTCGCAGAGTTTAGGCCTGGGAACCATGGTAAGCTGGCAAGAGCAGAAACCACAGACGTTGCTTGCTGATGCTGGGGGGGGCTGAGACACACGGGACCCCAGCTGCTACTGCCCCTTCCCAGCTCATGGACGCTGTGATGCTGCAACTGACCAGAGCCAGAAACCGGCTCACTACCCCAGCCACCCTCACCCTGCCCGAGATTGCTGCCAGCGGCCTCACGGTCAGTACCTTAGACAGTCCAGTCACTACCCTAAGACTTAAGTCTACTCAGAGGCCTGGCCAGTGGGAGTTGTGTGCCTGGGCAGTTTTCTGAGTTGGGTTCTTGACCTCCAGCCTGCATCCTGCCCCCCCCCGCCCCCACCCCCACACGTTAACCCAGTTTACTGCCAGTGACTTCCATCCCAACAGCCAGCACATGAACATTATGGGGAGCCTCTGGTGCCCCAGCCTATGGAGAAGTGCCTGGGGGGGAGGGCGGAGCTGGGTTCCATACCCTGTAGCAGTACAGCCTAAAGTGGGAGGGGCCTCACCCCTCCTGCCTCCCCCAGCGGATGTTCGCCCCCACTCTACCTTCTGACCTGCTGGTCAACGTCTACATCAACCTCAACAAGCTGTGCCTCACAGTATACCAGCTGCACACCCTGCAGCCCACCTCCACCAAGGTAAAGCCCTGCCCGCCCACCTCCCAGTGCCCCCCCCACCAACCCCCCAGGCAGCAGCGCTGCTGAGGACCCTCCACCCAGACTTCATGGGTGACTCTTCTGCTTCTATCTAGCACTTCCGCCCCGCTGGAGGCGCAGTGCTCCACAGCCCCGGGGCCATGTTGTAAGTATACAGTAAGGGGTCCTAGAGCCCCTCCCATCCTGCCCCTTCTGCTCTTGGGGTCTGGGTCCGGGCCTACCCTCACGGATCCACTTATCCTTCCTCAGTGAGTGGGGCTCACAGCGCCTGGAGGTGAGCCATGTACACAAGGTGGAATGCGTGATCCCCTGGCTTAACGATGCCCTGGTGTACTTCACCGTCTCCCTGCAGCTGTGCCAGCAGCTCAAGGATAAGGTGTGTCCAGGGCCTGAGGGATGGGCGCAGGGCTGTTGGGGGGGGCCTCCTCCAAGTTCCTGAGCGCCCCCAAGTTGTAAAGCCCACGGTGCCATACACACCAGTCATCTGGCAACTGTTCTCTGATACGCACGCTCCCCTTCTGTAACCTTGACGTCTCACCTGGGTTTTAGGGGGTATAGAACCCCAGTGACCACTCACCTGTTGCACCTTCGTGGGCACTGTCCCCTTCCCCTCCCACGCCCCAAGCCAGTGGACACCCTCCCAAACCTGTTGCTGACCACACCCCCCACCCTCTGCAGATCTCTGTGTTTTCCAGCTACTGGAGCTCCCGGCCCTTCTGAGCATGTGCCTGCCAGAATCCTTCTCCCAGGAGGGTAGCCCTGCCTTTTAGTCCCTCTCCCCAACACATACCCCCTGTAGTGCCTGTGTCACTGCCAGGCACCCCACCCCCACCCCTGAGTTATTTGTCTGCCTCCTCACCAGCCTGTGACACATCTGCCCTGCTGGAAGTGACCATAAGAAGCACCTGGAGAAAGGAGGTGGTGTTGTGGTTGTTTGGGGGGGGGGGACAGGGCAGTCAAGAAGGTGAGCTGGAGTGTGCCCATGCTCCTACCTGACTTCCTGGACACTGCGGGAACCTTTGGACTGAGGGTGGGACCAAGCCCAGGTCTCTCCTCTCTCCCACCCTCTCAGCTCCCATCAGACAGTGAGAAATGGGGGTTGGTGCTAAGCTGTGAAGTTTGGGGAAGGAAGAGGGACCTGGGCAGGGGGAAGATGACCTGTAAATACGTCTACGACCTCAGCCACCTCGAGGAAATAAAGATCAGATTTTGACTGGAGCCCTGTTTTCTGTGTGTCTCCCTGCTTATTAGGGACTAGGTTGGAGGTCCCTGGTGATCAATGACCTCTCATGTTCCTAAGGCCTTACTTAACACCATGTCAAGCCCTTCAAGGTGGAGTCTGGCCTGGAGTTCACAATCCCCCTGCCTCAGCCTCTTGAGTGCCTGTGCCCAGGCAGAACATTCCTTTGAGAAAGAGACCCCCAGCTGCAGAGTGGCCCTATGGTATGGGCGTTCAGGCCCTGAGTGTACGGGGAACCACGTGTGCATCATGGTGAGCTACCACACTGCCCGGGATGGTTTAAAACAGTCCAGACTCAGGCTTTGGCAAACACTGGCTCTATTACTGTCTTCCAGCAGGACCCATGCCAAGGGCTAGCGTTAAGGTTCCAGAGCCAAGTTGTCCACGCCCTTGAGTTTTTCCTGTAGGAGAAACAGAGGGGTCTTGTGGGTAATATTCCGGAGCTCTGCCTGGACCCCCTGAAGAAGACCCTGATCCGGCCTGTCCCAGTACAGGGGTGAGGCTGCTATGGGGGCTCTTCTTTCTGGAGTTGCACCCACCCCTTCCTAGGTTCACCTTCCCGGGCTCACCTTCCGGGGCCTGGGGGAGGTGCTGCAGCAGCAACAGCAGCAGCAGTGGACAATGACCAGCAACAGCAACAACACCACTGTGCCTGAGGACCAGACAGACAGGCATGCAGATGTGGCCCCTGCCCCAACACCAGGATAGGGCCTGGGATCAGGAGCCACACTCACCCACAAATGTGAGAAAGACCACAAAGGCGGCGACATCCCATTCAGACTGGAACAGTTGGTGGCTCCGCAGCCTTCCCAGGACTGCCTCTGCCGTGGCCTGCAGCCCCTGTTTCAGCTCATCAGCAGACAGTCCCATCTCGGCCACCTGCCCCGGCACCCCCAAAGGACTACCTCAATCCAGGCCTCTTAGGCCATCTACAGTCGGACCCTATCCCGCAATGAGCCGAGTCCTGTTTTCCCCTGCCTTCTGCACCATGAGCCACCAACCTCTCCCTTCCCTATCTCACCTTCCTCCTCCACATCCTCCCCAGACCTGCCTGTCTAGCTTCCCTTCTCTAGCTTTTTGGGGCGGTGGGGGGTACATTAACCCTGACCCAGGCAACCCCAACCCACTCAACGTCCCCTTACCTTCTCTCTCCCTAGCAAGGCTGTTTACAGTGCCACACCTGCCTCTAATGGTGCCCTCTCCCCGAAGCCAGGTAGGTCCCAGGGTCCTGGGAACTCACACTGCTTCCTGCTTCCGGATCACCAACACCTGAAACCTTAGCAACCAGCCCCGCCTCCCCTCCTGGGGCCTGCTGTAGCTGTGGAACAGGCAAAGGCCAGGGCCTAGCTGGCTGCTGAGGCCTAGAGAGGAAAGCCACAAGCTGTCCATTGCCCAGATTTTTTTTTTCACCTATTCTTAATATTTCAGATGTCTTAGTTACTTTTCTACTACTGTGACAAAACACTGACCAAGGCAATTTATTAAAAAAAAAAAATTTAATAGAGACTCAGAATTCCAGAGGTTAGAGTCCATAAGGGCCTGGGACCCTTACCCTGGGAACCTCTGACCTTCCCCAGTAAAGGTAGTCTCACTGTCCCTGTATTCTTGGCACCTGAGGGCTAGATGCTGTGTTGAGCTTAGAGACACACGTCGTTGTACATTTTCTTATTCGTGTGGTTCTTACTGGTTTGGAAAGGGGAGTGTCCAGGGTTAGGCCCCTCACCAGACACAGCACACACCTTCCCTGACTTGCTCACAGAGTAATTACAGAATGACCACAGAATGATTGACAAAGAGATGACAGGCAATGGTGGCACACACCCTTTGATCCCAGCACTCAGGAGGCAGAGGCAGGCGGATCTCTGTGAGTTCGAGGCCAGCCTGGTTGGTCTACAAAGCAACTCCAGGACAGTGAAAGCTAACACAGAGAAACCCTGTCTTGAAAAACCAAAATAAATAAATAAATAAATAAATAAATAAAATAAAATAAAATCTGGGTCATTGTTAACATTAAGCCACTAATGAAAGTCACACATTCACCTAGCGGACTAATTTTCCATTGTGGCTGTGACATACCTCAAGCTCAGTGGCTCCAAAGAGAGCATGCAGATTCAGCTATACAGGTCAGGTGGCAGTGGGGAGGGACCAGGCTGTGGAAGAGATGGATATCTCTTGATTTTTCTAGCCTGCAAGACCTTGCCAAAGTGTGAGCTTAGGCACATCCTCTGATGCTTCTGTTTCAGTAGTCCTGTCTGTAAAATAAAGCATGGACAGTGTCTGCTTCCTGGGTGTTTGTTTGCTTGCTTGCTTTTATTTTGGAGAGAGGGTCTCTCTACAGAGCCCTGGCCATCCTAGAACTCACTATGTAGACCAGGCTGTCCTTGAACTATAGAAATCCACCCCAGGGCTGGAGAGATGGCTCAGTGGATAAGAAATCCACCTCTGGAATCAGAGGTATGTGTGTGACCACACCCCACCACCTAGGGATGTAGGAATTCCATGCCTTAATAATCCTCTGGAATTTTCTCAGAATAATGGGATGCTGTGTCAATTGCTTGTATTTCTTGTTTTTGTTTTTTTGAGACAGGGTTTCTCTGTGTAGCCTTGGCTGTCCTGGACTTGCTTTGTAGACCACTCACAGCCATCCACCTGCCTCTGCCTCCCTGAGATTAAAGGCGTGTACCACCATGCCCAGCTAGTTGCTTGTATTTCATTGTGACCAAACAGCTAAGAAAAGACAAGGAAGGCAAGGTTGACTTTGGCTTTTTTTTTTTTTTTTTTTTTTTTCAGTCCATGAAACCAATTTCTGTCCTAGTGTGAGTTACTGTAGCTGTGATGAAACGCTATGACTAAAAACAACTTGAGGAGGAAATGGTTTATTTGGCTTAAATATCCTGAATCATAGTCCACTGAGGGAAGTCAAAGCAGAAACTCAAACAGATGGAGCCCAGAGGCAGGAGCTCATGTAGAGGTCATGAAGGGGTGCTGTTTACTGGCTTGTTCCCCATGACTTGTTCAGCCTGCTTTCTTGTAGACCCCCAGGAACACCAGTAGGGATAGCACTACCCACAATGCACTGAGGCCTCCCCCATCAATCACTAAAAAATGCCTGCCAGGTAGTGGTGGTGAGCCATGCCTTTAACCCCTTTAAGCACTCTGGAGGCAGAGGCAGGGCATCTCTGAGTTCGAGGCCAGTCTGGTCTAGAGTGAGTTCCAGGCCAGCCAAGGCTACACAGAGAAAGCCAGTCTCAAAAAGAAGGGAAAAAATGTCCTACATGCCTGCCTACAGCCCAGTCTTATAGAGGCATTTTCTCAGTTGAGGTTACTTTCTCTCAAATGACTCCAGCCTGAGTCAAGTTAACATGAAACCGGCCAGCACAGTGCTGTGTCTTGAAGACAAGGAGGAAGAGCTTGGAAGGAAGTGGACAGAAGAGGACAGAGAGGGCTGGAGCTAGGGTGGGTGAGGTGCGTGCTTGGGGGTTAGGTCTGTAAGGATGAATCTTACAGCATAGTCACCAAGAAGAGTGAGTGTGCTTTGGTCTGCACTGCCATGTCTGTCCACCTCCAATCACCTGGTCTGAGCAATCATCCTGCCTCTGCCTCTCAAGTGCCAAGATAAAAGGTGTGTGCCACCATGCCTGGCTTCCCAACCACCTTTAAAGATTTACTGTGTGTGTGTGTGTGTGTGTGTGTGTGTGTAGAAGGTGTCTTCCCAGGCTGGAAGGGAATGCTGGATCCCCTAAAGATATTATTATTATTATTAATGTGTATGGATATTTTGTTTGTACGCATGCCTGTGCACCATGTATGTACAATGCCCTAGAAGGCCAAAAGAGGTGTTCAGATTCCTTGGCACTGGTGTTATGGTTGGGAGCCACCATGTATAGGTGCTGGGGATTCAACTTGTGTCTTCCACAAGAGCAGCCAGTCTCTAACTGCTGAGCTTTCTCTGCAGTTCCCCCCTAGTATCTTTCGCTTTTTTCTTTTCTTTTTTCTTTTTTTATTAGATGGAGAAGTTTATTAAATAAGCATGGAAAGAGAAGGAAAGGGGGAAGGGGATACCCCAACCAGAAGCAGAGAAAGAGAGATAAAAGAGAACTATTCTTTTCTTTTAAAGACAGGATCTAGGCCTGGTGGTGGTGGCGCACGCCTTTAATTCCAGCACTTGGGAGGCAGAGGCAGGCAGATTGCTGTGAGTTCCAGGCCAGCCTGGTCTACAAAGTGAGTCCAGGACAGCCAAGGCTACACAGAGAAACCCTGTCTCGAAAAACCAAAAACAAAACAAAAAGATCTAGCTGTGTTGCTGAAGATTGCTTCAAGTTCACAATTCTCCTGCCTCAGCCTCTTAAGTGCTAGAATTTTAGCTGTGTCCCATCATGATGTCCTTGTCGTCTAAAATACACTGGTGCAGGACATGTTCCCAGCAGGAAACTGGAGGAAACAGCCTGCCTGCTTCTCCCGCTCTGCCACTTCCTCCCTGTGTGGGCCTGAACTTCTCTTCACTAAGCTGAGATGTAAAGCATGACTTCATAGGCTGCAGGTGAGTGCCCCAGGCTTCCCCAGCAGCGGGCAGGTGCCCAGAGACACTACTGCGCCTCCGGTTAACCCATAGGGTGCCAGCTTCTAGACAGTGGGTCTCCATTCCCACTTCCTGGCCAGAGAGCTAAGGTGCATGGACTTGGCAGTGGAAAATGGCTTTTATCAGCAGGAGTCATGATGAGGGAGCTAACTAGGGGCCCCGGGCTCCCCTCTCTAGCTGAGAGTCCTGTGCGGTTAATCAGGGTCACTGCCTGGTGTCAGGGTTTAAGGGCCTAGGGAGAAGGAACAGGTCCCTGACCTAAGCCCCTCCTGCCTGAGGGGGAGGGGGTAGGTCACAGGAAGAAGGAAGAAGGCTGAGATTCTGTGGCTAACTGCCAGCCTTCCCCCTCCCCTCCCCTCAGCGCACCCCAGGGCCTGCTTGCTGCTCCCAGCTCCCCCAAGGGACTCAATTACCAGGTGCTACAGGAGCCACTTTCTCTTTCTCTGTGTCCTCTGCTGCTGCCCACTGTTCTCTGCCCCCAACCCGTGTGTGTGTGTGTGTGTGTGTGTGTGTGTGTGTGTGTGTGTGTGTGTGTAAGTGTCTGCTTTCTTCATTCAAGATCTGTATCTCTTCACCCCTTCAAACTCTGCTCTTTGTGCCCTGGGAAAAGTGAAGGATCTACCTGAGGGCCCCTTCCCCAAGTTCCCTTTTGGGACATGAACAGCCACCCCACCCCATCCCCCAACTGTGGCCCTTTGAGGATTCCAGTCCAGCCAGAAACACTAGGGTCTGAGTGGGAAGGTCATTAACAGGAGTCCCCTGCCTGTCATAAGGCTAGGAGAAGGGCGGACTTCTGAGACCAGGGTTGTCTTGGGATGGGGAATCAGTCTTCACTGCCTGGGCTCTGGAGCATAGCCAGGACCAACACACTTAGTCAGGGCTCGGAAGTGAGAGCTTCCAGCCAGGTATGGTGTAAACACCTATAATCTCACCACTTAGGAAACTGAGGCAAGAGGATCACCACAAACTCAAGGCCCGAGCTTCAGAGGGAGCTCCAGATTGGCCTAAACTACATAAAACTGAGGGGCTCTAGGGGCAGTCGGTAGAGCGTTTGTCCAATCTGTGCAGCCCTGGGTTCAATCCCTGTAACATAAACCTGGGTGTGGCGGTCCATGTCTGTAATCCTTGCGCTTTGGAGATGGGTTAGGAGTTCAAGGTCATCTTCAGCTACAGAGTGGATAGGGGTTAGCCTGGGCTACATAAGACCTTTTTGTTTGTTTGTTTTGTTTGAGACAAGTTTTCTCTGTAGCCCTGGCTGTCCTGGAACTCTGTAGACCAGCCCGGACTCAAACTCAGAGATCTGCCTGCTTCTGCCTCCTGCGTGCTAAAATTAAAGGCATGCGTCACCATGGCCTGGCCTAAGATTTGTTGTTGTTGTTTTGTTTTGTTTTTTGTTTTTTGAGACAGGGTTTCTCTGTGTAGCCCTGGCCATCCTGGACTCACTCTGTAGACTAGCTTGGCCTCTCACAGCGACCCACCTGCCTCTGCCTCCCAAGTACTGGGATTACAGCCTTGCACCACCACAGCCAGGTTCTAAGACCTTTTCTTAAAAGGATTTACTCAGAATAACCCCCGAGGGCCCCAGCCCTAACGACGCAACACTTCTCTCCAAATATCCACCCAGCAAAAGGCATCACTGTACCCACCCTTGGCTCCATGGATGAGAGGCGATCGCCTTCTCCATACTCTTCGAGGCCCTCCAGCCCCAGGAGCCCACCCTGTGAGGTGTTTGGTTCTGTGGGCATTGAGGCTGTGCTGGACCAGCTGAGGATCAAGGCCATGAAGACTGGGTTCGAGTTCAACATCATGGTAGTAGGTGAGTTAGGGGCAGAGCCATGGAGGGGAGGAGGGAAATGACTCCGCGGCATGGCCCCTTGCCTGTTCTGGACTCCATCTGGAGGGAGTCTGACCTAACAGCTCACAGAGAGTTGACGTTAATATGTGAGAGACACCGAGTCTTTAGATACAAATGGTCCACAACGGGGTTACCCCAGCCAAGGCAACCGTGCTGAAGGGGCCTTCCAGAGGCAGCGACCATGCACAGCCTCACACTGATGCTGATACTGATGCAGTAAATAGCTCAGGACCCACAGAGACGAGGGAAGGACCAATTCCCAAAAGGTGTCCCCTTATCTCCCTGTATGTGTGTGCGCGCACACACACACACACAGTTTTCAGTGAGAGAGGGAGGGAACTGAGAGTAAGCTGGGGAGGGGGTGTAGCTCAGTTGGCAGAATGCCCAGCGTGCACGTAGCCCTGGGTTTGGTTACTAGCCCTGCAGAGACTGGCCATGGACATGCCTGTAACCCTAGCACTGGGCGGTGGAGGCGGAAGAATTCAAGTCTTCCTGAGGGACCTGGCCAGTTTGAAGCCATCCTGGCCTACATGACACCCTGTTTCAAAAGGAAAGGGAAAAAAAATGGTGCACCCCTTTAATCTCAGCACTCGGGAGGCTGAGACAAGTGGATTGCTTTGAGTTCGAGGCCAGCCAGGTCTACAAAGAGAGTCCAGGACAGCCAGAGCTGTTACACAGAGAAACTGTGTCTCAAAAAACAAAAAACAAAACAAACAAAAAGCTGAGGGGCTGGAGAGATGGCTAAGGGGTTAAGAGCACTAGCTGCTCTTTAGAGGACCTGGGTTCAGTTCCCAGCAACCACATGGCAGCTCACAACTGTCATTCCAGTTCTAGGGGATTTAATGTCCTCTTTTGGCCTCTGGGGGTGCACACATGTAGTACAGAAACATACATACAGGCAAAACATTCATATATGTAAAATAAAAATAAGT
This sequence comes from Acomys russatus, assembly GCF_903995435.1. Lineage (NCBI taxonomy): Eukaryota > Metazoa > Chordata > Mammalia > Rodentia > Muridae > Acomys > Acomys russatus. The sequence goes on from NC_067161.1 coordinate 9,394,696, forward strand.
ACATCTTTTTTTGGTTTTTCAAGACAGGGTTTCTCTGTGTAGCCTTGGCTGACCTGGACTCTCACTTTGTAGACCAGTCTGGCCTCAAACTCACAGCGATCTACCTGCCTCTGCCTCCCGAGTGCTGGGATTAAAGGCATGCGCCGCCACATCTGGCAAAATAAGCACATCTTTAGAGGGAAAAACAGAAGCAGAGACTATAGATCTGTGGCGCTGCACATACTAACATCTGTACACAGCGGATTCCATCTCAGCACTAAAAGCCAGGAGTCAGGGAGATGGAGAAATGACCCAGTAAAGCTTCTCCCACAGAAGCGATGAAGACCTGAGGCCAAGCTTGCAGAACCTAGAAAGGCAGGTGCTGTGGCCCCTGCTTGCATTCCCAGCTACAGGGAGGTAGAGAGTGGAGAAGTCGGTCCATGAGCCCCAGGTGCCAGTAAGAGCGGGTCTCAAAAAAAAAAAAAAAAAAAAAAAAAAAGATGGACAGCTCCTGAGGAATGACACACAAAGTTGAATTTGGCTGCCACATGCATAAATGCATACATGCACGTCCCCTCACATATCGCCTTATTTCCTGTTCTAGTGCTGTGAAGAGATACCATAACCAAGGCAGATTTTTGGTTGGGGTTTTTTTGTTTGTTTGTTTTTGAGACACGGTCTCACTATGTAGCTCTGGCTGTCCTGGAACCCACCATGTAGTAAAACACAAGTAGTTTGAAATATATATCCTAGCCAGGCAGTGGTGGCACACACCTTTAATCCTAGCACTCGGGAGGCAGAGGCAGGTGGGTCTCTAAATTCAAGGCAAGCCTGGTCTATGAAGTGAGTCCAGGACAGCCAGGGCTACACAGAGAAACCCTGTCTTGAAAAACCAAAAAAGAAAATTCTAGCAAACATACAAGCTACTGTGTTCTGCATCTTCAGGGCAGAGTGGACTGGGCAAATCCACCATGGTGAACACACTTTTCAAGTCCAAAGTGTGGCAATCAAGTCTACCCAAAGTGGAGGCACCCATGCCACAAACACTGGAGGTACACTCTGTGACCCATGGTAAGTGACCCTGTCCGCCCTCCCCCATGGGCCCAGCCAGGGCCATGTCTTCCATCTCTCCCCTTCCCCCTCCCCCATGGGCCCAGCCAGGGCCATGTCTTCCATCTCTCCCCTTCCCCCTCCCCCATGGGCCCAGCCAGGGCCATGTCTTCCATTTCTCCTCCTCTACAGTCATCGAGGAGAAAGGGTTGAAGCTGAAGCTGACAGTGACAGATACTCCTGGCTTTGGAGACCAGATCAACAATGACAAGTGGTGGGTCCTGGGGTGGGTAGCCCCTGTCCCTGCTAGGCCTGTGAAAACCCACCCTGGAATGGCCTGTCTGTGTGTATCACCTGTGAACGTTTTCTTATCTTTACAATGAGTATACTCTCCTCACTCTCCAAAACGGAGTGGGGGTGGGGGGAGCGCACATCTGGTGCTCAATGAAAGCCCCAGAAATCCATACTTCTATAATCCCTGCACTCAGGCAGCCCAAGCAGACGGATCATGAGTTCAAGGACAGCCTGGGCCACATACGATGACTCTTATCCCAAAAGAAAAAGGCTGAGCATGTAGCTTGGTGTTACAGCTCAGCGGTAGAATGCTTGCACAGTGAGTGTCAAGCGATGAGTATCTGTTGGAGCGTTGTGCTGACAGGAGCCCGGCATAGGAAGACCACAGCAGAGGAGTCAAGAGATTCTAGGGCAACTGGAGAGATGGTTCTGTCAGTGAAGTGTTTATCTGGAAAGCCTGGGAATTGAGCTTGATCCCCAGACAAAAAAGAAGCTAGGCACAGGGGTGCACTCCTGAAATCCCCCTGCTGGGAGACAGACAGGAGCATTTTAGGGCTTTGCTGGCTAGTCAGTCTCATCATGTAGACCAGGCCAGCCCCAAACCCACAGAGATCCACCTGCCTCTGCCTCCTGAGTGATAGGATTAAACATGCACCCCCATGCCCAGGTGGCACCTGCCTTTAATCCCATCACTCGATCTGGAGGGAAGGCAGGTAGGCCTCTCTGAGCTCAGAGATAGCCTGGTGTCTACACAGAGTTCCAAGTCAGGCAGAGCTACATAGAGACCTCTTGGAGAGCAACTAAGGAAGACAGCCAAGACTGACCTCTGACCTCCACACACATGTACACACACACACACACACACACACACACACACACACACACACACACACACAGACTCTTACAGCTACCAGGTGAGAACCAGTAGTGTCTTGGACCTGGTAACCAACTATCATTTAATGACCAAGCAAATTTTATTTACATGTGACATGTGTGATATGTTAGTGTGTATATGTGCTACTGATGGAGAATAAGCTGAGGAAGTGGTACATGTTAGCAAACATTGAATGATATCCCCAGCGGCAGTTTTTACTTTTTGTTCTGAGGCTTGGTTTCCCTAATTTACTCAGGCTGGCTCTGAATTTATAATCCCCCTGGCCCCGTTTCTTGAGTAGCTGGACCGACAGGCCTATTGCACCAGGCCCAGCCAATAAGTGCTATTAACAAACTGCCGCCTTATGAACAGGAATGCTCAGACCTCATGCGAAGAGAGGCAGAGGTCTCTGTGTGTCTCTGACAATGTTGACAGACCACCCAAAGGCCAGGAGGAGGTGGTGAATCTTGGGGGGGTGGCACCACTGAGAGGACATCTTTGCCCCAAGCTGGGACCCAATCCTGAGCTACATCAACCAACAGTACGAGCAGTATCTGCAGGAGGAGCTTCTGATCACCCGACAGCGCCACATCCCCGACACCCGCGTGCACTGCTGTGTGTACTTTGTGCCACCCACTGGCCACTGGTGAGGTGACCCACTGGCTGTGGGAGGGCCACTTGAATATGGGGCAGGGACAGCGAGAAGGACCCTTGATGGCAGCTTCGGGCGGCCATTCTTCCTTCACCCATCCATCCACCGCCCCCGCCCCCCCCCCGCCCCCCCCCCACCCCACCCCCGCTGTCACTGTCCTGTCCCGGGCAGCCTACGGCCCCTGGACATTGAGTTCCTGCGGCGGCTGTGCCGAACTGTGAATGTGGTGCCGGTGATCGCCCGGGCCGACAGCCTGACCATTGAAGAACGAGACGCCTTCAGGAGCAGGGTGATCTGGGTGCCCAAGGCAAAGCTGGGTCAGTGTGCAGAGAGCGGAATGGATGGTGGCCTGAGGTCCCTTATGTTTGGCTCCCCAGATCCAGCAGAACCTGAAAACTCATTGCATCGATGTGTATCCACAGAAATGTTTTGATGAGGACATCAATGACAGAATCCTCAACAGTAAGATCCGGGTAAGACGCTGTAGAAAGTGCAGAAGGTCAGTGACACTAATGGCGTTTGATCCTCTTTCCACTCATCCTTTCCATCTGAAAATTGATCCAGGAAATGTGTGTATATATTTAAAGGTTCCTCTTCTGTCCACAAACTCAAGATGGGCAACAAATGGCTCTTATCAGACAAACCATAGAATGGGAAAAAAAAATGTTTGGCAGCATGGCCCTACCTAGAGCTTCCATTTTTATATAAAAGACAACCAAAATTTAAAATGCATAAGGGGGAGGCTGGAGAGATGGCTCAGTGGTTAAGAGCACTGCCTGCTCTTTCAAAAAAGGACCCGGGTTCAATTCCCAGCACCCACATGGCAGCTCACAACTGTCTGTAACTCCAAGATCTGACACTCCCACACGAATGGACATAAATTAAAATTAAATAAAATATTTAAAAAAAAATAATAAAATAAAATAAAATGCATAAGGGAAGCCAGAAACGGTGGAATACACCTCTAAAATGTCCACACACACAGACTCACACACAAACAAACAAGCAAAAAATATAAACGTGGGAGAGCTGGAGAGATGGCTCAGTGGTTAAGAGCGCCACCTGCTCTTCCAGAGGTCCTGAGTTCAATCCCAGCAACCACATGGTGGCTCACAATCATCTATAATGTGATCTAACACCCTCTTCTGCAGATAAAGCACTCATATGCAATAAATAAATCTTTAAAAAAATATATATAAACGTGCCAAGCAGTGGTGGTACATACCTTTTAATCCCAGCACTCAGGAAGCAGAGACAAGTGGGTCTTTGAGTTTGAGGCCAGCCTGGTCTACAGAGCAAGGCTACACAGAGAAGCCATGTCTACACACACACACACACACACACACACACACACACACACACACACACACACACGATCTCTTAGTTCTTGGTTTGGTGGCATAGGTCTATAATCCCAGCACTGAGGAGGCTGAGGCAGGAGGATTGGATTGTGAATAGAAGGCCAGCTTGGGTTACATTAGTGATCCCTTTTCTCGAAGCAAAACAAAAAACAATCAAGGGCCTGGGAGCTGACAAGTTTGCATTTCTTTTAGCCACAATGAGTAAACAAGTATAGGACCTGGCAAACTTCTGTGTGGATGGGCAGACAGTAAATATTTTAGGTTCTGTGGGCCAGACAGTCTCTGGTGCAATTACCCAACCCTGCAGTTGTGGTCCAAGAGCAGCCGCAGAGGAGGGAAAACAAATGGGCTTCCCTGTGTGCCAATAAAACTGCATGTCTGTCAAGCGTGTGGAAGCCCTGAGCTTTGTCCCCATCACCACAGAGACAATAGACCCCAGGTCCTGGGAAGCAGCTCTGAGGCAGAGCGCTGGCCTAGTGTGCAGGAAGCCGTGATTTTCATCTCCAGCATTCTAAACAATAACAAATGAAATATTTTTTAAGTTGATGAATGACATGGCGGTGCACACCTGTAACCCCAGAACTTAGGAGATAGTGAGTTCAAGGCCAGCCTGGGCTACATGAGATTCTCTCTCAGAAAACATGCTTTGTTTTGTTTTGTTTTGAGACAGGGTTTCTCTGTGTAGCCATGGCAACCCTGGAACTTGCTCTGTCCACCAGGCTGGCCTCGAACTCAGAGCTCTGCTGAGATAAAAGGCATTGAGCCACCACACCCCGCAGAAAACAAATTTTTAAAATTCAAAGAATAGGGGCTGGCAGGAAGACTCAACACTAAGTGGTGCTTGCTTCAAGCAGAGCAACTTAAATTCAGTTCCTGGGAGCCACCTGGTGGAAGAAGAGGGCACACGCCAGAGAAACAGCTCAAAGGTTGGGCGCTGTTCCCAGCCCTCAAGTGCAGCAGCTTATTATTAACTGCAGCTCAGCTCAGGGGATCCGGTACCCTCACATGCACTTACACAGGTACCCATAGGAGCACACATATACATCATTTAAAATAATATTTTTCAATCTTGTTGTTGTTGTTGAGACAGGGTTTCTCTGTGTAGCCCTGGCTGTCCTGGACTTAGCTTTGTAGACCAGGCTGGTCTCAACCTCACAGAGATCCAGCTGCCTCTGCCTCCCAAGTGCTAGGATTACAGGTGTGCACTACCTTGCCCCACTAATATTTTTGAATCTTTATTTATTTTTTTTATTATTATTATTATTTTTTTTTGGTTGGTTTTTGGGCTGGTTTGGTTTGGTTTGGTTTGGTTTTGGTTTTTCTGAGACAGGGTCTCTCCATGTTAGCCTTGGCTGTCCTGGACTCTCTTTGTAGACCAGGCTGGCCTTAAACTCACAGCGATCTGCCTGCCTCTGCCTCCCCAGTGCTGAGATTAAAGGCGTGCACCACCATATCCAGCTGTATTATTTATTTGTATGTATGTGTGTCTGTGTATGTGCCCAACAAGGTGAGAGAGATCCACTCCCGGAAGCTGGAGTTGCAGGCAGTTGTGAGCTGCCTGATGTGGGTGCTGGGAATGGAACTTGGATCCTCTTTGCAGAAACTACATGTGCTCTTAACCACTGGGCCATTTCTTCAACCCCAGTTTTTAAATTTTTTTTTAATAATTTGTTTATTTTTATTTATGTACATTGGTATTTTGCCTGCATTTGTGAGAGTTGGATCCCCTGGAACTGTAGTTACAGACAGATGTGACCTGCCATGTACGTGCTGGGAATTGAGCCATCTCTCCAGCCCTGGGACTTTCTAGTTTTATGTGCCCATCTTCTGCCTTAGTTTCTCCTCTCCTCTCTCTTAGGAGCAGATCCCTTTTGCTGTGGTTGGGGCTGACAGAGAGCACCTAGTGAATGGGAGATGTGTCCTGGGCCGGAAGACCAAATGGGGCATCATTGAAGGTGAGTTTGGGAACTTGGCCGGCAAGCAAGGGGTAGAGGGTGGAAATCAGGGCACACCCACATCCATAGCATTCTTTGCATTCCCCCCCCACCCCCCGCCCTGCCACAGCCCAAACCTGGAAGGCAACCATGGACCTGCCAAATTTTAATGTAGCCCCACTATGTGCCTGCAAATAGGATTTTTTTTCCTACCTCTACCTCTCAGGTGCTCCCTCATTTATTATAATTATTTAAAACATATGGAGCAGAAAAAAAAAAAAAAACATATGGAGCCAAGCACAGTGGCACATTCATAGTCCTAGCATAGGAGAGAGAGGCTGGAGAATCAGAATTCCAGGGTCGTCCTTGGCTACTTAGCAAGTTTGATACCAGCCTGGGATACATGAGACCCTGCCTCAAAAAAAAAGAAAAAGAATCATGAATTTTGTCTTTGGTGCAACGCTCATGGTATTATACGTCATGAAGAATGGATTCACTTGTCTAAGAACTATTGGTAGGAACCAGGACACAGGCATTTAAAAAAAAAAAAAGCATGAATGAGCAAATGGATAAATGAACCGAGGAGGAGGTGGGAAAAGATGTGAGGGGCACGGCAATGGCAGGTCTCAGGAGGCGCGTGTAAGCTGCAGCATTGTCCACTCTGTGCTCCCCAAGAGTGCAGAGCTGTGCTGGGCCCCATGTCTTACAGTGGAGAACGTGGCGCACTGTGAGTTTCTCCTCCTGAGAGACCTGCTCATCCGGTGAGGTGTGGGGCGCCCTGTGATGGGGCGGCTGGAAAAGGGGGGCCTGGGACTATTGAGGCCCCGCCTGACTTGTCCCCTGTGGTCCAGTTCCCATCTCCAGGACCTGAAGGACATCACCCACAACGTCCACTATGAGAACTACCGGGTCCTGCGGCTCAACGAGAGCCACCTGCTGCCCCGGGGGCCAGGTTGGGTGAACCTGGTTCCAGCCTCCCCAGGGCAGCTGGCATCCCCTGGACCAGGAAAGGCCCGAAAGCGAGCTAACAAAGACTCCAAGGCTGATGAGTGCTGAGTGCTCCCAGGCCTATGAGGCTCCTCCACGCCTCAGCAGCCAGCCCCCCAACACATACTCTAGAGCATCTACGGGAAGCAGGCGCTGCTTTGTACAAAAAGCTTTGACAACTAAAGGGTTTGTAAATGAGTCCTCTGAGCCAGTCTGACATAAGAATATGATTTCTGGGTGTGCGGAGGTAGCTCAGTTGGCAGAGTGCTTCACCTAATGTGCCCCAAACCCTGGGATTGATCTCCATCACCACATAGGGCCAGGGGGAGAGTGCACTCAGGAGGAAGAAACGGAAGGATAAGAAATTCAAGGTGTTCCTCAACTACATAGCCAATTTGAGGTCATCCTGCGTTGCACTGCAGTGTTCGTGTGTGTGTGTGTGTTTGTGTGTGTGTGTTCTTGGGCTGAGGATGTAGCTCAGTGTTTATATATATTTATATATTGCTACTAAGAGGATGAGACATATGCCCTCCTACATATATTTTAAATATATGTTTAAACTTTTATATATTTAATTTTTTTTTTTTTTTTGAGAGACAGGATTTCTCTTGTAGTCCTGGCTATCCTGGACTCACTTTGTAGACCAGGCTGGCCTCGAGCTTACAGAGATCTGCCTGCCTCTACCTCCCATGGGCTGAGATTAAAGGCATGAGCCACCATGCCTGGCTATATTTAATTTTTAATTGAAATTAAATTTATTGATTTAATTTGAACACATACACACATATGCATACATACATACTTACATTTTTGTTCTGGAACTTGCTTTGTAGATCAGGATGGCCTGAAACAGAGATCCACCTGCTTCTGCCTCCTGAGTGCTAGGATTAAAGGCCACTATGCGCAGCATCAAATATATTTTAATAACTGGCCCTCCTGCCTTAGTGTCCCTGTTGCTGAGATTTCAAGCCTATGCTACCACACCTGCTTCTCTTTTAACAGTATGAGACAGAGACACAAGGTATGAAGAAGAGTGGCCCCCTCCATCCTGCACCTCCTTTCTCCCCAAACCCTCATCCCGGAGCCAGGTACCAGTTAAGCTTTTCCTGCTGTCATGACCTCTCACTCCTGGCCCAGGGGTAAGCTATGAAAAAGTATTGCCGTTCCCTGGATACGAGCCCCCAGTGTGATGCCCCACTCTGGGTAGTGGGGAATTCCCCAGGAGACAGGACACTTGTTCTTCCTTTGCCTCAGTCTCTAAACCCACACAGTAGGGATACAGTGTCAAAGCTGAGCACTGTGTGGGTCCTAGAGCATGCCTGCCACAGCCAGGAGAAGTGGGATGAAAACAGAGCAACACAGCAGGATGCGGTGTTGGGGCTGAGGGCCTGTGGCAGAGCCTATGAGTGACACTCTCACAGAACTCTCTGGAACTCTCAGAAATAGGTGGGCTGGGCTGGGGAGAGGCCTCAGGAGGTCAGGTGGATTTGAGTTTGGATTGCCCACATCCACTTAAAAGCATCTGCTACCCCAGCACTGGGGGAGCGGTGCAAAGACCAAGCTTCCTCCCCAGAGCTCGCTGGCAGCCATTCTAGCCCAATCAGTGAGAGACCCTGTCTTAAACACCTGACATCAACATCTGACCTCCATGTGTATGTGCGTGCACACGTGCACACACACACACACACACACACACACACACATGTAGACCCAGGCACATAAAAAGCCAAAAGCAAGATAGAGACACAGACAAAGAAACACGCTGAGATACACAGACCCCACATGGTGGGGCATGACATTGGACACCAAGGAGTCAGAGGACGCTCAGTGGCCATGCTGAGCAGTAGTGTTATCCCAGCTACAAAAGCTATACCTCCCAAGTTGGAGAGATGGTGGTTCAGCTGATAAGAGCACTTGTTATTATTGTAAAGGAATATAAAATACTAATAAAGCAATTTCCAAAATAATTGACACAGAAAGACCATGATTTAATTTACAAGCTTAAATCACCGAAACTGGGCAGTATCAACCCTCTAAGCTATTTAGCTATCTCTCCGCTACACAACCCAGATCTCTTGCCAATAAGTGGTCCTCTCTGAGCTGGATCTGCTCCATCAGGCCACGTCCTCTTTCTCCATCTCCTTCTGCTCCTCCACGTCCTCCCCCTGCCTCGTGGTCTCCCAACCCCAAGCCCGCCAGGCCAGCATTATTTTTATTAGCCAATCAACTTTAAATTAGGTAGAGCAGTACCAGGAATGGTGATGCATGCCTTTAATCCCAGAACTCAGGAGGCAGAGGCAGGCAGATCTCTGTGAGTTCGAGGCCAGCCTGATCTACAAAGTGAGTCCAGGACAGCCAAGACTACATAGAGAAACCCTGTCTTGAAAAAAAAAAAAAACCCTAAATAAATCAAGGTAGAGCAAAGTCTACACAACAAGGACAGATATGAGCATGGGGTTGTGCTCATCTGGCCCATAACCAGATCTGGCGGGGGGGGGGGGGTGGGCAGTAATTAGCATTAGAATACATAGCATCAGACCAACCCCCAACAGAAGACCCAGGTTTGATTCCCAGCACCCACATAGTGGCTAACAACTGTGTGTAACTCCAGTTTCAGAGGATCTGACTCCCACTTCTGGCTTCTGAAAGCCCTGTACATATGTGCACACACATACATGCAAGCAAAACATCCATATCCAAAAAATAAAAACAAATCTTTTAAAAAGTAATACCTTCCACCCCAGGCTCACACCTTTGGTCCCAGCACTCAAGAGGCAGAGGCAGGTGGATCTCTGTGAGTTCAGCGGCAGTCTGGTCTACAGAGGGAGTTCTATGATAGCCAGGCTACCCAGAGAAACCTTGTCTCAAAATAAAAGAAGTAATAGCTTACATGAAGCCCTCTGTGCTGACCAGTTTTACGTCCACTTGAAGAAAACATCAACTTAGAAAATGCCTCTGTAAGATTGGGCTGTAGGCGGGCAGGTTTGGAGGGCATTTTCTTTTTAATTTTTTAAAATTAAAAAAAATGTTTTGAGACAGGGTTTCTCTGTGTAGTCCTGGTGGCTGTCTGGACTCGATTTGTAGACCAGGCTGGCCCTCGAACTCACAGCGATCTGCCTGCCTCTGCCTCCTGAGTGCTGGGATTAAAGGCAATGCAACACCATGCTTGGCTTAAGGCATTTTCTTTCTTTTTTTTTTTTTTTTTTTTTTTTTAAGATTTATTTATTGCATATGAGTGCTTTATCTGCAGAAGAGGGTATCAGATTACATTATAGATGGTTGTGAGCCACCATGTGGTTGCTGGGAATTGAACTCAGGACCTCTGGAAGAGCAGGCGGCGCTCTTAACCACTGAGCCATCTCTCCAGCGCCCCCTCCTTTTTTTGTTTTTTGTTTTGGTTTTTCGAGACAGGGTTTCTCAGTGTAGCCTTGGCTGTCCTGTACTAGCTTTGTAGACCAGGCTGGCCTCGAACTACAGCGATCCGCTTGCCTTTGCCACCACACCTGTCACCCTTTAAGGCATTTTCTTAGTTGGTAATTGTTTGAGGAGGGCACAGCCCATTGTGGGTGGGGTGAAGGAGAGATAAACCTGTTTTTTATGATCCCAAGTGTGGGATCGGAATGGTCTTGTGAGAGAACAGGTGAGGTTAATCCACTAGAAGAGCAACCACTTTATGCAGGAGCTTGATTGCTGCCAGCTGAAACGATCCTGTTGAACAGACTCAGGAGGCGATATATAAATGAGCCCAGAACTGGAGGTGGGGCTTTTGGAGATTTGGATAGTTTTGGCTGTTCATCGCTGCACTTCGAGACGCTCCTAGAGAGAACAGCTCGAGGGAAGGCTTCGGGGCTCTGGCTCCTGCTGAGGTTCCGGGTTCTGATTACTCCAGGTTCCAGCAGAAGAAATCCTGCTGATTACACCAGGAGAATCATTCCTCGGAACTGATATCCTTACGGTTTTTGTTATTCCTTAATCCTCTTTCCTAGTGTTTTGGTTAGTCGGGTTATAGGTGACGTACGCTCGGTTAAAAAGTTGTAATAAAATATATTGGGTAAGAAAATGGAGTCTACAGTGGAGTCATTCCTGTGTTCATGGTCCTGGGTGCTATAAAGAAGAGGCTGAGCAAGCCAAAGAGAGCAAGCCAGAAAGCAGCACCCCTCCATGACCTCTGCATCAGCTCCTGCCTCCAGGCTCCCGTCCTATTTGAGTTTCTGCCTTGACTTGCCTCAGTGGACTGTGATTCAGGATAGGTAAGCCAAATAAACCCTTTCCTTTGCTCCTCAAATTGCTTTTGGCCATGGGGTATCATCACAACAGAAACCCTGATAGGAAATTCTCCTTAACTTTAGAAGAAAAAAGTTGAGACAGGGTCTCATGTAGTCCAGGCTACCTCAAACTTGCTGTGTAGCCAAAGATGACCTCAAACGTTGTGTTTTTTGGTTTTCTTTTGTTTTGTTTTTTTGGTTTTTCGAGACAGGGTTTCTCTGTGTAGCCTTGGCCATCCTGGACTCACTTTGTAGACCAGGCTGGCCTCGAACTCACAACAATCCACCTGCCTCTGCCTCCCAAGTGCTGGGCTTAAAGGCATGTGCCACCATGCTGGGCTGACCTTGAACTTTATGATTTTCCTGACTCCGCTCCCACATGCTAGAATCACAAACATGTGCCACCACACCCAGATCCCCACCACAAAGCCTGGTGACCAAACCCAAGGCTTTGTGCACGCTTGGCAAGCACTCAGCCAGCTGAAGTGCATTCCCAGGATCCCTCCTTGCTCTGTGGGTGGCCTGGGATCTGTTTTGCCAACAGTCTCTTGGACCTGGGAGCTGTGGGAGGCCGGACACTCTCAGCTTCATTCCTGTATCAGCTGGTGCTCAGCAAACAGTGGACGCAGGGCTGCTGTTTCCCCAGCTGTTTGCTTAGTGCATTCACACACCTGCCTCTCTACCCATTCCCTTGGCTGACTCCAGGCTGAGGGAACTCCTACCCCCATGGCTCACCACCATCTCAGAGATGGCATATTGCTACACAGGATGAGACAATGGCTCACGAAACAGTAGGTTCTGAAGCTTCAGATAAGCTTCAGGAAACTTGGCAAAGCCCCACAGTATGTCAAAAGCATCCGTCCTTTGGCTCAGCGATTGCATTTCTAGGAATGGGTACTACACATAACGGTCACAGCACCAGCGCTGCTCGTCAGTCCTGGTGGTAGGAGAGAGCTTTCCTGTACTTTTGTAGGACGGTTACCACCATCCCCGTTGGGCACCTGCTGGAAGTCACTAAAGTCCCTATTGTGACAACTGAAAATTAATTAAGACATTGCCTTAAGAGTATCCCCCAAGATTACCCACTATAATAAAGGGCATAATAAGGGTGGGAAACAGCCTGTCTGCCCAAGGACAGCCATGCCATGCAGATTAATAACCCATGGCTGCTCTGACAAATTCTCACCAACTGGAGGAGGTTTGTCAGCAAAGTAACTCAGGAGTCGCTGGGCCAAAACTAAGGTTTCAGCTGGACATGGGAGAAGGGGGACTCAGCCTGCAGCTTTTATTTGTGTTGTTTTGGATTTTGAGACATAACCTCACAATGTAACCCAGGGTGGATTTGAAATTGCAGAAAACCTGACACAAATCACCAGTGTGAGGCTCTCAGCTTGGCCAGTATGCAATTTTTTTGGATTTTTTTTTGTTTTTGTTTTTAGACAGGGTCACTCTGTGTAGACCTGGCTGTCTGTCTTAAAACTGGCTCTGTAGATCCAGAGATCTGCCTTCCTCTGCCTTTAGAATGCTGAGATTAAAGGCCTGCACCAGCACCACTCGGCCACCACACAGTTTTTATTTTTTTATAAGATTTATTTATTTATCATATATATATATAGACAGTGTTTTCCCTGCATGTGTACCAGAAGAAGGTACCAGATCTCATTATAGATGGTTGTGAGCCATCATGTGGCTGCTGGGAATTGAACTCAGGACCTTTGGAAGAGCAGTCAGTGCTCTTAACCTCTGAGTCATCTCTCCAGTCCACCACCACGAAGTTTTTAAACAGGTCAATGGACGACTGTGAGTTACAGGCTTCAGAGTGAACATCCTGGTTCATCAATATGGATATTAAGGCTCTGAAAGCTCAAAGGCCCACAGGGACACAGCAGCCGAAAAGGAGAAAGAACCTCTTTCTTAGAAAAGGCTCAAAGAAGTGCCACCCAAGGCAAGGAGCTCCAGGAGCTTCCTCCAGCAGTCAGCAGCGCGCGCGCGTGTGTGTGTGTGTGTGTGTGTGTGTGTGTGTGTGCCTGTGCGTGCGTGTGTGTGTGTTAGTCCGGCTCAGTTTAAACCAGGTTTGGAAGATTTCAGCTAAAAACTGCTGGGAACAGAAGGAGGAGGGACAGAGCCTGGGTAGATCTTCTGTTGCCTGAGGTCAAGTCCCAGGAATCCTGGGTACTGAGTGCTGGCACTGCTGAGCCTCAGAGGCAGAGTGAAGGACATAGAACCAGGTCTTAGAATGCCTGGCTTCACACTGAGAACTAACCTTGGGGCCAAGGTGTAGGAAGTAAAGGTTTAGGTTCCCATTCCGTCACTGGATTTCTTATACGCCCCTCCCAACTTCAGTGCCTAAAACTCAGGAGTTGTAGCTGTTCTTCATCTGAGAGAGATCCACGATTTTACTAAGTTAGGTGAATGAATTTTTGTTTTTATGCTTTGGCCTGGGACTTGTCAAGCAGGCTAGAAACACGGGGTATAGAGCTCCAGACATGCAACTGTCTCTGTCAGCCTAGTGCTGGGATTGCAAATATAGGCTCTCTGTGTAGCTTTGCCTGTCCTGGATTCACTTTGTAGCCCAGGCTGGCCTCGAACTCACAGCGATCTGCCTACCTCTGCCTCCTGAGTGCTGGGATTAAAGGTGTGCGCCACCACGCCCGGCTGGCTTTTTCTTTTTTAATATGGATCTGGGAGCCAAACTCAGGTTTTCATGCTTTCATGCCAGCACTTTAGCAATGAGCCATTATGAAACAAAGTTAGAGTTTATTAAGAATTGACTTTAAAAGCTGGGCATGATGTGCACATCTTTAATCCCAGCACTCGGGAGGCAGAGGCAGGCAGATCGCTGTAAATTCAAGGCCAGCCTGGTCTACAAATCAAATCCAGGACAGCCAGAGCTGTAACACAGAGAAACCCTGTCTGGGGGTGGGGGAGCTGTGTTCTGAAGTTTGAGGGATCTTCTGTAGTGCACTCTATGGCAAATATAAGAGCTGTGAGTATTTATACTATGGGGCTTGTGTCCATGATTGCTATCTGACCAGCACTCTCCAGTCAGAACCTCTCCTTCCGGGCATAAAAGGGAAATGTGGAGCTTGTTCAGGCATCAGGGGAGATTTGGGTGAGTTTGGGGTCCCCATTGCAGATTCAGAGCAGCTCTGTAGAAAGGGGGCATGCCAGATGGGAATAACACTGTCTCACAATCTCATCCTCCTGAGGAAGCCTGGGGGTTGAGCACCTGTCCCTGGGGTAGGAAGTGAGGGTTGCCGTGCCCCTTAGCCTCTCCCCCAAGCCTTGTTGGCTTGTAAGGTGAACTGTGATCAGGTGAGTGGCTAAGCGTTGAGGCCGACACCTTGGTAGTAGTTACTCAAATCATGAGAGCTTTTGAAGTTGTGGAGTTCTAGGATGTTCCATCTGTTCCTCATGACTGAATACATGTTTAAAACATTTGTCATGGGGCTGGAGAGATGACTCAGAGGTTAAGAGCACTGGCTGTTCTTCCATTGGTCCTGAGTTCAAGTCCCAGAGACCACACAGTGATACACAACTATCTATAATGAGATCTGGTGCCTTCTTTAGGCAAAACATTGTATACATAATAAATAAATCTTAAAAAACAAAACCAAAAACATTTGTCATGTGTATATATGTGCAGGAGGTGTGTGCCACCATCTAGCTATATATGTGGAGGCTAGGGGTGGCTTGTTGGTTGTTTCCATTCCCCTATGGGTGTCAGGCAACAAACACAGATTACCAGACTTAGCAACTAGTGCTAATCTGTTGAGCCTTCTCTCCTACCCCCGAATGTATTTTGTTGGTTTTTGTTTTGTTCTGTTTTTGTTTTTCAAGACAGGGCTTCTTTTTGTAGCCCTGGCTGTCCTGGAGCTCCCTCGATAGACCAAGCTGGCTTCGAATTCTGCCTGCCTCTCCCAAGTGCTGGGATTAAAGGCATGCATCACCACCACTGGGCTTCTAGGGCGTCAGTTTTGATGTTTCATTCTGCTGTTACCCACTTTGCTCTTTCTCCATCACTCAGAACCCCGCTTGCTATTTGGTTTTTCTCTTCACTCCCATAATAAATTTCATTCCTTGTCCTGACCACATTTGGTATGGCTTTTACTTCCAGGACTAGCCACAAAAGCTGTTGGGGTGCACATGGGAACAACAGGGGCACCCAAGCCCTCTGCCAGGAACCAGCAGAGCACATCAGCTCAGCCCGAGGTTCATGTCTCTGCTGGTGCCACAGGGAGCATGTGCCATTTCTTGGGTTTCTCATGTGGAGCTCTTTCTCACCCCCTACACCCAGTGGGGCCCTTCCTTCCTGTTTGGGATCCGGTCTTTACCTCATTCCTGATGAGGAAACCTGAGGGTTTGGGGTGCTAGATGTGTACCATGATGGCACTGCACTTGGTCCTATGAGGGGACCTTCAGTTTTATAACCAACCCCCAAACCTCCCTTTAGAACCCTTCTGTACTTGCTTTCTCAGCACCTTTGACCTCCTGCCTGATCTTCTGAGGCATGATGGACATTACCCTGGTGGTAGAACTGGCTTTAAAGGCATCTGGTTGCCCACCACCACCCTCCAGCTATCCTGGAAAGCCAGTGACTCACAGGCACGGTTGAAATTGCAGCAGAGTTTATTTTCTATCTCTATGAGTCATTATCCACAGGCTTTCTAACATGGAGTGGAGTGGAGCTGGGAGAAAGTGGGTTTAGGAACGATGGGCACCTTTGCTCTTGATGGCTAAGTACTTGAAGTGGAGGCTGCTGGGCAGAGGGTGGAGCCATGCTGCCCTGGAGTTCAAGCAAGGGACCTCTGCGCATGGGCAGGGCAGTGGGACCCCCACTTACAGGGAGGCTGCCTTTGGCCTTGGTAGAGGCCTGGCTTGCACATGGCTTCTAAAGGACAAGTCTTGGGGTTAGGACTGATGGTGGTATCCCCTGTGGTCATATCAAACAGGGTTTGTGGATCAGGATCCTGTGGGCTTGAAGCTGGCTGTTGTTTTGATCCTGACGTAGAACTTGCCCTTTGTGTGGCTCAGGGCAGTGACACTGCCCCTCCCCAGGGAATTCCTCCCTCCAACCCCCCCCCCCTCACTGAACGCTAAAACATTTGTCAGATACCAAGTACCCTGCCAGGCCACCTGAGCCCTGTCTCAGCAGTGGTTTCTCTGCTCTTCCACAGAGCAGTCAGGGGCAGACTCTGGGAGATGAGGTAGCAGGAGATCAAAGGGGCTGAGAAAGCAGGCACCAAAAGACCCTAAAGATGGAGTCTACTGGGGGGGCGTTGTTACAAAGCAAACAAGTGGAGGAAGCTCAGATGTCCCCTTTGGGGACCTGGCCTTGGCTGGTCACAGAGCTTTCATTTGGGTACCAAGGAGGGAGAGTGTTGGAACTCCAAGGAAACGTGGTGGTATTCCACCCAGACTAGCAAAGGTCAGTGTCACTTAAATGTGCTTTTTGTGTGTGTATTGGTTAAAGAGAGAAAGGAAATTTCAGTTGTTGCCCCCCTTTCCAAAAAGTACATCAGATCTGCATGGGTGTGGACATGTGTGTCAACTTAGATACATGAAATACCAGGAATCCAGGAACATGGGGAGAGTTTTTACAGAAAACTATAAATATGTTTAAATATGGGAACTGAGATGTAAACTCAGCGCTAGAGCAACGAGGCTCTGGATGCAGTTCCCAACTCCGCAACAACAATAACAAAGAGTTTAAACTAGCTGGGTGGGGTCTAGAGTGAGGGTCCCAGCCCCCGGACGCCCATGCTTTTAGAAATAGGTGGATTGTAGAGGGACCGCCAGGGCTGCCTGGATAGAAAGTCTGCCACCCGACCTGCTTTTCAGGTCCTTTACCTGAGTTGCCTATAGCTGGCCCACAGCAGGTAGCACCACCTCTCTCTCTGGCTATGTCCTGAGAGGGTCCCTTAGATCCAGGGCATTCTGCTCCTCAGCCCAGAGTTTTATGGGTTTCTTCCTCCCAGTTTGTGATTCAGCTGTATCTCCTGCAGCCGGAGCCTTCTGGTCACCAGGACTGTCACTGGCAGACAGCTGGGATGGAACAGTCGCCTTCCGAAATGCCCTCAGCTGCTGGAGAAGCTGGCTCTTCCCAGTACAGTCCCTATGGCACAGGAAAACCAACCTAACCTCTGTCATCTGAAGGCCAGAACTCCAACACTGAAACAGGAGCTTCATATGTAGACTCAGCTCCCATTCCAAAGCAAGGGCATGCTTCTAGCAGTGTCTGACAGCCACTGCGATTCGGGTGGGGAGGATGTGAGATGACAACCCTTGTGGCCTTTTCCCTTTGTCATGGGCATTGTCCTGGCTAGTTTTATGTCAATTTGAGGCAAGTTAGAGTTATCTGAAAGGAGGGGACTCTCAGTTGAAAAAAATTCCTCCATAAAATCCAGCTGTAAGGCATTGTCTTAGTGATTGGTGCAGAGGGCCCAGCCTGCTGTGGGTGGTGCCATGCCTGGGCTGGTGGTCCTGGGGTTCATAAGCAAGCAGGCTGAAGAAGCCATGAGGAGCAAGCCAGTAAGCAGCACCCCTCCATGGCCTCTGCATCAGCTCCTGCTTGAGTTCCTGTCCTGGCTTTTTGTTTTTGTTTTCTTTTCTTTCTTTTTTTTAAGAGACTTATTATGTATACAATGCTCTGTCTGCATGTATGCCTGTGGGCCAGAGGAGGGCATTAGATCACATTATAGATGGTTGTGAGTCACCATGTAGTTGCTAGGAATTGAACTCAGGACCTCTGGAAGAGCAGACAGTGCGCTTAACCACTGAGCCATCTCTCCAGCACCCTTGTTTTTGTTTTTTCAAGATAGGGTTCTCTCTGCAGACCAGGCTGGATTGGAATTCAAAGGAAAAGTCAAACTCTGTTTAGCTGCAGCTCTGCGGGGCTGATTGCTATAGCACAGGCTCTGGCACTTCCCACCCTGTTCTCCTGGGATGTCCACATTCTACACAGAAGCTCTGCACCCCCTCTATAGCCTGGGCTTGTTCCCAGTGTTGCAGGCTATGGCCCATATTCCTCACTCACCACAGTCTGGGCCTCAGGCATGCTCCTTATTGGACGGTGTTCTAACTTGCCAGCTCTTTTCACATGTGGCTAACAGCTGGCCCTACACATTCTCTTTACTTCTGCTGAGACCAACAGCAGGGGGAATACCAAGTTAGAGAGCTGTTTTCAGAGGCTGGGCTATGCTGCTATGGGGAAGGTACCTTTGTGTCACTCATGATGCCTGGGTAGGACAGGCCTGGCCACACAGGTGTCCTTTATGGCAGGCTACAAAACACAATGATACCCATTCCATCGCACCAGATGCTGATTCTCATGTCGTCTGGGCCCAAGGACACAAGGAGGGAGCTTCTCAAGGCAAAGGAGGAGACTCTAAGGTTACCTTCTTTCCCTGGAAGATGCCACTGAGCCTGCTGTCTCCTCTTCCTCTTCTTCCTCCTCCTCCTCACTGTCAGAAGAGCTATGTTCAGAGCTGGGAGTAAAAGAAATGGATTTTCAGGCTGGGCATGGTGAGGCATGCCTGTAATCCCAGTACTCAGGAAGGCAGAGGCTCCAGGATCTCTGTGAGTTCAAGGCCAGCCTGGACTACAAAGCAAGTCCAGGACAGCCAAGGGCTGCCTCTCACCCAGGGGTCTTTCTGGGAATCCAAGAGGGGTGGTAGCCAACCAAAGCTAAGGGGCCACTGGGCTTCCTGTCATGTGTGAAAGGGACAGTACAATGTGCTCCAGCCAGATAAGCTGTGCATGCTGTCCCTCCTTCCCACCTGCAGACACAAGGCCTAGCACTGCTTTGTACCTCTCCTGGGACTGCCGTGCTTGTGGTTCTGATGGCTCTGTCTGGCGCAGGTCAATGAAGATGGTGGGAGGCTCTGTCTTCGGCTTCAGGACTGGCTCAGTTTGGAAGCCGGGCTTTGCTGAAGCACTTCTGCAATGGGGTGGGGGGTGGGGTGGCCCTTCTGTGTGATTCCTGCCACCTGATAGGCTGCTCCAATCACAGTGCTCAGGGCAGCTGTTGACAGTGTGCCTGTTGTGTGCTGGTGGGCACTTGGAAGCCGTGTGTTCCCCTGGCCACCTTCAGGACAGGCTGGCACTACCCCACAGAAACAGGCAAGTCTGACACGCTGCCTATCAGGTAGGAGAGTAGGCAGGCCTGTCATTGTAAGTGCCTTGAAGCCTGAGGGAGGAGGATGGAAAGTCCAGGGCCAGCCTAGGCAACTCAGCAAGACTTTACATGTGTATCTGTTTGGTTTTTTTTTTTTTAAAGATTTATTTATTATGTATACAGTGCTCTGCCTGCTCATATGCCTGCAGGCCAGAAGAAGGCACCAGATCTCATTATAGATGGTTATGAGCTACCATGTGGTTGCTGGGAATTGAACTCAGAACCTCTGGAACAACAGCCAGTGCTCTTAACCTTTGAGCTATCTCTCCAGCCCCTGTTTGTTTTTTGAGACAAGGTTTCTCTGTGCATCCCTGGCTGTCTTGGAACTCACTCTGAAGACCAGGCTGACCTCAAATTCACAGAAATCCACCTGCCTCTGCCTTCAGAGTGCTGGGATTAAAGGCGTGTGCCACCACTGCCTGGTTTATACATGTATTTAAAAAAAATTGTGTGTGTGTGTGTGTAAGTGCTTTGTCTGCATGTGTGTTTATGCACTATTTGTCTGCCTGGTGCTCATGGAGGCCAGAGAGAGCATCAGATCCCCTGGAACTGGAGTTGCAGACAGTTGTCAGTCAATATGTGGGTGCTGGGAATCAAACCTGTGTCCTGTGGAAGAACAATCAGTGCCCTTAGCCCCTGGGTAAAAAGAAGGCAGGGGTGGGGGTGGTACACATTTTTAATCCCAACATTCGGGAGGCAGAGGCAGGTGAATCTCTGTTAGTTCCAGGCCAGCCTGGTCTACAGAGAGTTCCAGGACAGCTAAGGCTACACAGAGAAATCCTGTTTTGAATGCCCATTCCCTTACCCCACCCCCACCCCCCCAACAATCAAAAACAAAAACAGGAAAAAGAAGACTTGAGATGCAGTGCAGTGGTGGAGCATGTGCCCAGCATGTGTGAGGCTCTGGGTTCAGTCCTCACATCATAAATGAAGCTTCAGTCAGCTGGGCATGGTGGTGCACACCTTTAATCCCAGCACTCAGGGGAGGCAGAGGCAAGTGGATCTCTGTGAGTTTGAAGACAGCCTCGTTTACAAAGTGAGTCCAGGATAGCCAAGACTACACAGTGAAACCTTGTCTTGAAAGAAAAATCAGCAAAACAAAACAAAAAACAACCCAACAACCAAAAATAGTAAGTAAAGCTTCACTCTGTTCCATTCAGTTGGGAACTACTTAGCCCAGGTGGCTGTCTGTACATTCAAGCTACTCATTTCAAGTAGATCCATAAAATTAAATAGTTCTTATCCCGTCAGCCCCACGTCCAGTGCTTACTAGCCATGTGGAGCTGCTGGATTCCATACTGGAAAGCACAGGCCTAGCCATACCTGCTGTTCATGCTCTCCAGGCAGAGCCCACAACTACTAAGGAGAAAAGGTCCCCAGACTCCTGAGAACATCAGAAGCCATGTGGCAAAGGCAGGACAGTGGGGCCTTGGGGGACTCCATCTCCACCTCGGCCACCCCTAGCTTCACTCTGTCCATGCTTGCTTTCCTCCATGTCCAGTCCTTGCATCCTCCAAGGCCATTCTGTTCCCACTGGTCATGTGGATAGTGAAGAGAAAGTATTATTTGCGTCAGAGAATGAGATACGGCTTTGAGGCTCAATACACAGCTCTGCCACTGATGGCCTGGGAGAGGCATGGCAATCTGAACCTCAGTTTCCCCCATCAGGAAAAACAGAGATAATGCAGCATTTGCCTAGTTAGACTTCTCAGTCAAAGAGAAAGTCCATGCCAAGTGCCCCACCCATAGGCCCAATTAGCACTGCCCTGAGCAGGCTGGCTCTAAGGAAATGGCTGTGCTGTGGCTGTGGCTGGTGGGCAGTCTCACCTGCTTCTGGCCTCTTGCCCGTCTGTGTATTGGAGCTTGTCAGCAGATATCTTCCAGGTAGGGTTGCAGACTCTGGACTGAGTGGCACCCAGGAGGGACAGCTGCTCCAGCAATGTGTCCTGGGAAAGTCCAGTGGTGAGCCCTGGGGATTGCCAGGAGAGGGGCTGTTGAGATTCAGGCTCATGTGTCCCACCCCAGCTCCAAGGCTTCCAGCTCCACTTGGCAAAGTCAGGGGTACTCATATCTTCAACAGGGGATGCTACACTTGAGTCTTGTCACATAGGGTCACAGGTGACCACAGTGAACAGATGTTTGTACCTTTCAAAAAGTAGCAAACAGACTTATTACATAGGAGTGTGTGTGTGTGTGTGTGTGTGTGTGTGTGTGTGTGTGTGTGTGTGTGTGTGTCTGGGAGTGGAGTTATTTGGCTGGGACTGAACCTAGGGCCTGGGCATGCTACCAAGCATTCTGCCATTGGGTTACAACTCCAGCTTCTTAGATAATACATCTTTCTTTTTGGTTGTTTGAGACAAGGTTTCTCTGTGTAGCCTTGGCTTGCTGGGATTAAAGGTGTGTACTACCTGGCCCAGCTTACACTACATCCTTCTATGAATACAGTTTATTGAACTGAGGGTACTTTCTGATGGACTTGATTTAGCTAGATGCCCCTATTGAATATGGGAAGTTTCCAAGTTTTCAGAGTTTTACAGAGCACAGCTGTGAACATCCTGGGATATATGTTTACAAGAGATTTTCCAAATGGAATAGCTTGGCTGGTGGAAGTGGCAATCTCACCACTTGGGAGGCAGAAGCAAAAAGAATTTTGCCAAGAATTTCCAGCCTGGGCTACAGTGTGAGATCCTGCCTCAAAAACAAAAGCTGTGGTGGCGGTGCACACCTTTAATCTCAGCACTCAGGAGGCAGAGGCAGGCAGGTCTCTGAGTTCCAGATCAGCCAGGGCTACACAGCGAGACCCTGTCTCAAACACAGAACAGAGCTAGGGCTGGCGAGATGGTTTGGTGATTAAGGACACTTGCTGCTCTTACAGAATACTTGGGTTCAATTTCCATCACCCACACAGTAGCTCACAACTGACTATAACTCCAGTTCCAGGGGATCTGCTGCCCTCTTCTGGTGCGTGCTCAGACATGTATATGTTGCATATACATACCTGGATACAAAAAATAAAAATAAAAATAAAAATAAACCTAATAAAAAGGCCTTGCTTCAAACAGCCCAGAGGCTCAATGTAGTGGCGTCTTTGTTCTGGAAATGGACACCAATACCAGGCTCCTGTCCTTGCTCCCCACCTACTCTTGGGGGGCCTGCGCAGGTAGGGAGAACATGGGGAGCGTTTCCCTTTACAGAACTGCTCAAGCAAGGCCACAAGCATGGGAGAGCGTGGCATCCTCTGCCTTCCTTTTCAAATGGGATGAGGGATGAAGGAGTATGAAAGCTGCCTGAAGGAGGGAAAGGCAGGCTCTGCTTTCCCCAGAGGAGGAAAGGGAAAAGGAAGGAAGCTGGAGTAGGAGAAGGGTAGGTCACAGGGCAGGTCAATTTTGAAGGCCTGAACCCGCCTGGCAGAGCAGGCAGCCACATATATGATGAACGTGTGTGCTGAGGGCAGTAAGGGACTGACAGGCCCTGCCCGTGCCATAGCCTTGCCACTGAGAGGCTTGGAAGGAGGTGCTTGTGGGGATTCGCTTGGGCTTCTGGGTAGAAGGTCAGACCTTGGTTTTGCCAGCGGTCAGCTAACCACCATGCAGTTCTACACGCACTGTCACCCCGGCTGTCTTGTTGCCCTGGCAGACTCTGAAGGATGTAATCCAAATCCCAGCCTTCAAGATGCTGAAATGATAAAAGTGGTGATTACAAGGCTGCAGGAAGGGCCTGCAGTAGGAGCCCCCACTGAGACTGCAGCCGCAGCAAGTGGAGGGTGTTATAAGCCATCCACTGTAGTGATGCAGGCAAGCAGGAAATAGTTTAGCTTGGGACACACACACCCCCATTAGGTTTTGGGTTGTCTACACCGTCATTACAATAATGCATCTGGCAGTGTGGTTCCTTCATCTGCATCTGCTTCACAGACAAACCCTCTTCAAACACTACACCTAGCGACCTCAGAATTGCCTTGACACCAGACCTGCATCAAACTACATGTATGCCCATCTTTCTGGACTATGATATAATCTTCTCCCTCAACTCCTCAACAGTCAACTTTAGACAGTTTCTATTCAAGTATATTCCCAGTCTACTCACTTATGAAGATGAGAAGTGACTATCTTGCCTGAACTTGTTTTGGGTGTAAAGACAGTAAGGAAACACTGCGTCTCTAGTAATCTTTAGGGAGAACCTCCTATTCACTGTAACACTGTGCCTGTGCATAACTAGACAGTCAGGTGATTAAAATCCTGAATTAAAATTATGGGAAAGGCCAGGCCTGGTGGTGAATGCCTTTAAACCCATCACTTGGGAGGCAGAGACAGGCAGATGTCTGTGAGTTCAAGGCCAGCCTGGTCTACAAAGTGAGTTCAGGACAGCCAAGGCTACACAGAGAAACCCTGTCTCAAAAAATAAAATAAAATTATGTGAAAGGGCCAGGTGTGGTGGCACAGGCCTTTAATTCCAGCACTCGGGAGGTAGAGGCAGGCGGATTGCTGTGAGTTACAGGCCTGCCTGGTCTACAAAGCGAGTCTAGGACAGCCAAGGCTATACAGAGAAACCCTGTCTCAAAAAATAAAAAAATAAAAAAATTATGGGAAAGGAACATGTGCAGTTGAAAGAATGAATATATGACCTAATCAATTAAAATCGAGAACAAACCAAATTACGCCCCGTAGTAGCTAGCCTTCTCTTCCTTTAGACGCCATAAAATGAAGCCCTGTCAATCTTGACAGTACATGGCTCTTTAATCTGTTGTCATCTTGCTTCAAAAGATACCTTTGCACATCTCATTATAGCCTAGGCTGGCCCTGACCTTGAATGTCTGATACTCCTACCTCTTAAGCTCTAGAATTGCAGGCATACACCTCCACACCCATTTAATACATGCAAGGTAAGCATTCTACCACCAAGGCTCTCTGGCCTTCTCCATCATGTAATTTCTTTGTTTTGTTTTCTGAGACAGGGTTTCTCTGTGTAGGCCTGGATGTCCTGGAACTCTGTAGATTAGGCTGGCCTGGAACTCAGAGATTCACCTGCCTCTGTCTCCTGAGTGCTGGGATTAAAGGTGTGCACCACCACTGCATGACTACAGCCAGATCACTATGTGATTTTTTTATTTTATTTTTGGTTTTTTGAGACAGGGTTTCTCTGTGTAACAGTCTTGGCTGTCCTGGACTCGCTTTGTAGGCCAGGCTGGCCTCGAACTCAGAGATCTGCCTGCCTCTGCCTTCCGGAGTACTGGGATTAGAGGCATGAGCCACGAAGCCCAGCTCACTATGTAATTTTTAAACTTTCTAGGTTCATACCAATTTAGGATATTTAAAAGTTTTGCAACTTTAAGAATCTGGTGGATCGGGGGCTGGGGAGATGAGATGGCTCAGAGGTTAAGGGCACTGACTGCTCTTCCAGAGGTCCTGAGTTCAATTCCCAGCAACCACATGGTGGCTCACAACCATCTATACTGTGATCTGATGCCCTCTTCTGACATGCAGGTGTACATGCAAGCAGAACATTGTGTACATAGTAATAAATAATAAATCTTTAAAAAAAAAAAAGAATCTGTTGGATCAAGCAGGCACTTAAGCTGGCGAGCTTGGCGCAGACAGCTTCACAGGCTGAGTATGATGAAGGGAGGGAGCAAGGAACCTACAACAAACGCTTCTGTGAAGCCTTTCAAATCCCTGCAGCTCCACAGGTGAGGAAAAACGAAAGTTGTGAGGGTGAACAGAACAAAACTGGTGATATATGTAAACAGCAACCAAGAATTCTGTGTGTGTGTGTGTGTGCTCACATTCTCTAAGATTTTGTTGTTGTTGTTGTTGTTGTTTTTTTTTTTGAGACAGGGTTTCTGTGTGTAATGGTCCTGGCTGTTCTGGACTCACTTTATAGACCAGGCTGGCCTTGAACTCACAGAGATCTGCCTGCCTCTGCCTCCTGAGTGCTGAGATTACAGGCGTGCGCCACCACGCCCAGCAATATTCTATAAGATGTCAAAGAAATGTGATGCAGGGGTGCATGGCTTTCCAGGCCAGGCTGGAGCATCTTCCATTATGTCTACCTGCACAGCTGGCCAGGGTACTCTTCTCAGCCTTTGAAAACTGGGATAGTAGGATAGGCTTCTTTCCTGACCAGTGGGCAGGGCAGCTTCACTGAGCAGTGTGCTTCCTAAGGGCTGCCTACCCACCATAGTGGGCAACAGCTCCCCCATGGAGGCACACTGAGCCACTGCTGTGGTTTAGGGATCTGCTTCCCAGTCACCCTCACACTCCTCTCCCAGGCTTGCCTCTCCTAAGCCCAGCCTGTCTCCCTGCCAGCTCTCACTAACATACTTAGTGACTGGAAAGCTGTTCCTGGCATGTGACACCTGCCCACCGAGGACCTCACTTCTGCAGTACTGCTTGTCTTAGCATGCCTGATACTCAGCACTCATGCTTGGGGGCATTCCTGTGTTCTCTCTAAAGAAGGCTGGAGCTGGCTTCTCTTCCTATTGTCACCAATTCTCCCTGAGTTCTATGCCAGTCTCCCCACACACTGCGACAGGAGCAGCTTCTTGCTGGTTGCTGGACCTGGGATCTGGGCCTTGGGTTCTAGAGGAGGAGCTGGTCCCAGTAGCAAGAGCAGCAAGAATGTGGCCAAGCTGCAGGGGACTGGCCTGAGGGCAGGCTGGGCTGTGGAGACACCTACTTGGAGTGAGAGCACTGGCCATCTTTCCTGACACTGCTTTGAGGCTGCTTCTGGCCAGGGTCCTGACTCTGCAGCCTGGTGTTGGTCCCCACAGGCTGGGCTCTGGGTAGCCCGGGTCACTTTCTGAAGGATCTCTCTCTCTATCATCTTCCTCCTCTCCCTGCGGAGGGCTCTGCGCTTCTCAGAGTCTCTAACATCAGTGTCTGGGGGCTCCATCTTCAGCTCTCCTTCCAGAGGAAAGGTGGCTTCTTCTCCCTGGGAGTGCCATGGAGGGCTCTGGGATCTGCTGGGGTTAGACGGGCTTCTAAGGTTGCCTTCCAGCCTCGGGGGTACCTCCTCAGCATCCACGAGAATAGGGCTACTCTCAACACAGCTCTGGCAAGACCAGCCAGGGCCTCTTCTTTCCTGAGGAGCCAAGTCCTTCTGTTTTACTCTCTCTTCACTTCTGGGTTCTATGGCTAGTCTCCCAGGAAGCAGAAGTGGCTAGAGAAAAAAAGGCATACTCTGTGAGTAAACTGCAAAGACATATTTTAGGGAGAGAGTATGTGTGTACACACACAATTAAGTGGAGGTCAGAGGATAACTTTGAGAATCAGTTCTCTCCTACTGTGTGGGTCCCAGGTACGGAGCTAAGGCTTCAGGCTGCGCAGCCTTTTCCCACCAAGTCATCTCATGGACCCAGTTTTGACCCCACCCCTTTTTTCTTTTTTTCACGACAGGGTCTTACTATATAGATCTAACTGTCCTGGAACTATCTCTGTAGGCCAGGCTGGCCTCTATCTCACAGAGATCTGCCTTCCTTTGTCTCCCAAGTGCTGGGATTAAAGGCGTGCGCCACCACTGTTAGGTCTCATTTTGACCCTTTTGAGTTCAACAATTTGTCAGTCACACAGCCATTGCCACTATTTTCAAAACTGTTCCCCATCGCCCCTCTCCCAGAGGAGTTGGTAGTCCTTAAAGAAAAGAAGAAAACAGCTCATGAAAATCATGTTGCTGGGTGATAGTGACTCGCACCTTTAATCCCAGCACTGGGGAGACAGAGGCAGACGGATCTCTGAGTTCAAGGCCAGCCTGGTCTACAGAGCAAGCAGAACAGACAGGAGTACACAGAGAAACCCCATATAACAAAAATCAATCAATCAAACAAACAAACAAACAAACAGAAAGTCACCTAAACTGACCAGAGTCCTAGCTGCTTTTCAGACTCTCCTGGGGAGTGCAAGGGCTGCCATTTTCCACTTGTTTCTCTGAGGTGTGGGCTTCAGGCACTGTATGTGGTGGAGATGACCCTCTTCAGCCCTTGCACACCTAGTTTGCCTCAATGGTGCTAGGGACAACTGGGCAGAGGAACGTTACACAAAGCTGAGCAGCTCCTAAAGCCCAACCTGGCCTTTAAAATGGGTTTTGGCCTCTACCGTGTTTTCATTGGAAAGTATGTTTAACCACAGCCACATCAACAAGAGTTAACAGGTCTGACAGGCTGGGGTTGCCAAGGGTAAAAGCTGCAGATGGGATCCTACTAAGGCAGGATTCATTCTCATCATCAGGCCACTGATGTTTTGGAGGTTTGGTTCTATTTATTTATTTTTTATTGACTTTTTGAGACAATGTTTCTCTGTGTAGCCTTGGCTGTCCTGGACTCACTTTGTAGACCACGCTGACCTTGGCTCAGAGATGCACCTGCCTCTCTCCTGCCTGAGTACTGGGATTAAAGGTGTGCACCACCACCTCCCCATAGTGTGTGTGTGTGTGTGTATGTGTGTGTGTGTGTGTGTGTGTGTGTGTGTGTACACACCATGTGTGTGCTAGAGCCCATAGAGGCTAAAAGAGGGGCATCTGATCTGCTGGGAGGGAGAGACAAGACCGTGATTTTAACCACTTAGAACCTATACTGCTGGTAGAATCCTTGTGCCACCACCACCGACACCTCCCCTCCAGGGGGCCCTGGTTTAGTAGGTCCCCAAAGCCTGTGTCCCACAGACCTCAGATGAAGAACTCCTCTCTACAGAAACCCAGGTTCCAAACTCATCAACACCAACAGGGTCTTCATCCAGGTCCTCAGCCAGGTCTGGAATCAGGAAAGGCTGGTTTCGCTGGAAGATGAAGGGCTCTTCTTCCTCACAGTCAGACTGCAGACAGACCGGGCACTTTAGAGGAAAAGGCAGTCAAGCTTTGCCCACCCTGTCCAGGGGTATCTGGGAAGGTCAGTTCTCTAAAAGGGCCTTGTCCTGTGCTACTTTCTACAGCCGATTCAAAACGGGCTCAGCAGCACCTCAGGTTGGTGAGATGTGGGCTTCCTTTTTCACAGGCCATGTGCAAGCCTGTACACAGCAGATACTGCATTAGTGCCAGTGCTGAGTAACAGTAGTGGAGGGGTCTCTGAGAGTGGAGGCCAGCTCACTTTCATACTGACTTGGCACTTAACACAGGGACTTTAGTTAGCTGTGTCTAATGGAAAGTGGCTGATATTGACACTGGCCTGCCACCTTACAGGGACTTCAGAAGGCAATGACAGCACCAGGGCACTGCAGCACTGTCATCGGCTAGCTCTTTTGCCTCACTGTGTACTGGATGATGCCTGAGTCTGAGGTCCATTGTGCTCAGTTTTGCAAATGCCCAGGTAGCGCACAAACCAGCTATCTTGCTTCTAAACCTCTGTTCCTCAATGCCCTCTGCTAAGCCGTGTGCTGAACCTCTGACCAGTGCATTATTACATATCCCTTTCACCCATGTAAATGGCCACTGGTACCGTAAGTGACCCCGCCCCCTCGAAATCCCTCCAAAACTGTATTATGTGGCCCTGGCAAGGTTATTACTGTCAGAGGTTGGTGCTGGCCCTGACCTGACCCAAAAGCAGAGTGGGAAGACCCAGGGTTTGGGCGTTGAGCCCCTCTGGGGATCAGGACCACTGCAGGGGTGGCCTTGAGGATACAGAGCACCAATGTCCATTCTCAAGAGTTCTGGCGAACCCAGAAAGAAGCCTGGACGAAGCGGATACTCAGAATCCCAGGGACTGATGAGTGAAAACAAAGCCCATAGATCAAAGTGGGGTCTGAAGAGAGGAGTGCCCAAGCTGTCCTTGTCCAGGCTGGACAGTTAACACCCAGGAGAAAGCTCTTGCTCACCAGGGAGGAGTCTGAGTCCAAGGACGGCAGTTGGTCTTTGGCAGCCTTAAGAATGGCATCCCAGGGAGAAACTGGCAAGGACACCACAGCTTTGTCTTTGGATGCCATGGGGACCGGGATTCAAAGGATGCTCTCTTTGTTTGTCATCATCAGAGGAGCCCTGTGGAGTACACAGGGTGAGGTGGCAGTGTCTGGGTGTCCAAGGACAAGCTAGCACTGGCAGTTCTTCCAAAGCCTTGGTCAGCTGAAGGCGGAAACACACCTGCAGAATACCATTTTCCGCCCATTTCCTTCTGGTTCTGCAAGCTTATGCTTCTTGGCAGCAGGACTAAACGTGTGGGTGTGCGCAATAATGAATGCACAAGAACACGGTGTCTGCATATATCTATATGCAATGTGCTCAATAACGCATATACATGAAAGTAGAAGTGGATATAGTGCTACAAATGACATATGTACAACATACAATACATAGAACATGAAGATATTATTTATATATCTTATATAACATAAACCCTATTGTCTCCATTTTATATGCTTAGAGACGTTGGTGACTAGCAAAAAAAAAAAAAAAAAAAAAAAAAAAAAAGAGGTTGAATCAAAGTTAAGGGAAGGACCAGGCATGGTGGCTCACACCTTTAATCCCAGCACACACGATGCAGAGGCAGGAGGAGCTCTGTGAGTTCGAGGTCAGCCTGGTCTGCAAAGACAGTCCAGCACAGCTAAGTTATTCGGAGAAACTTTGTCTCTAAAACCCCCCAAAAAAAAGTTAAGGGAAGGGCAGGGACGAACCCCTTTGGTAGAGCATTTGTCTAGCATATATATGAGCAATAGTCTAATCTCCGGCACTGAGAAAAGGAATGAGATGGCACAGCAGTTACCAGCGTCCTCTACTGCTCCTGTAGAGCACGGGAATTCGGGTCCCAAACCCACAACTACTTGTAACTTCAACTTTAGGTTGATCCTATGTCTCTAGTATCCACTAGTTTCTGAACTCGAGTACACACACACACACACACACACACACTTCAAAATAAAATAAATCTTTAGAAGTACATGTACTTGTCGGTTCTGAATTGGGAGTCGCAGGTGGGGACGCTTTTGGTATACGCACCAGCGGATGTTTCATAACAGGGGCTTTGGCAGTTGGGGACAAAATGACGGGAGTGGAGGGGGGAACCCAGGACTTAGTTAACGTCCTTAGGTGCGCAAGGCGGTAGGGATGAGGGAAGGCTTGACCTGCAGAGGAAAAGAGCACCGGCTGGCACAGAGGGGCTCGGTTTCTCCCCGAAGCCCGTTGACCCCGCCTCGCTCCGCCCCGTCCCGCCCCGCGCCAGGCGTCGTTGTCATGGGGACTGGAAGGCGCCGGGACACGCCTGCCCGAGCTAAAACAGAGAGGAGGGTCGCACTGCCTGCCACCCGCAGCCGGGATCAAGCCCTCGTCGCATGGGGTTCCCGTGGTCTCCCGCTCGCCTCGGGCCGCTCCACTCGTCCACTTGCGCTGTCCCGGGGCTAAGGGAGGCCATTCATAGCGACCTAGGCAGAGCAGCCACCTCTCTGCCTCAGGATTGGTTCCTGAGCAGTGGGCGGGTATCTGCCATCTCATTGGCTGCTGTGGCGGGTCAATGCCTGGACGTCCGTCCTCTTCCCGGGGTGCTCCGCGCGTCCTACAATTACTTCCGGGGTGGGCCGGGCGCGGGGCTGCTGGCCGGTGTGGGAGCGTGAGGCTGCTGCCGGAGGGTGGCGCGGGAACCTGAGGCCTTCCTTGCAGGTAGGCCGGGCCGCGGCGGGGCCCTCTGAGTGGCGGCGCCTGAGGCGTCCTGCGTCCGCTCCGGCGGCCAGCCCTGGCGCTTGCCTGTCGCAGGGTTTGGGGACGCAGGCCCGGCTCCTTGGTGCTAAATTGAGGAGTCAGGCGAAGTGTCCCCTGCCAGTGTCCAGCCGCACGGGAGCCTGCGGTCGTGCACGCTCGCCGGGACCCACTGAGGCCCGAGCCGCGTCGCACTTTTGGGTTACAGGGCCTCCCTCGAGGCCTTGACGGAGCTCTTGAAGGAGTGACAATTGTCACCAGGATGGACTTTTTTTTTTTCTAGAAGATTTAAAAAGCTTTATAAAAAAGAATGACATATCAGTGCTGCTACAGAAATTCTGGAAGCGAGGTGCAGAAGACATAGAAACATTTTACTCGAATAGTTTTTTTTTGGGGGGGGCTGGTAGGAGTTGAGATGAGGAGGTCTTACTGTGTAGACCAGGCTGGACTCGAACTCACGGACGTCTGCCTCCCAAGAGCTGGGATTAAAGGCTTGTGCCACTACGCAGGCGGGTTGTATCTTTTTGAGTAAAGCATCTATTGTATCCCAGGTTGGTCTTGAATTCAGAGTCCTCCCGTCTCTGTGTTGTTCCCCCACCCACAAGAGCTGGGATTACAGGTGTGTATTCTTCCGGTGTTCTGCTAATCTGCTGATGTGTCCCCATAGGGGGAAGCATGTGTCCACCCTGTTGATTGAGATAGGGTGTCATCTGTGAGGTCAGACACTACTTGAACTCAGGCTTTGCAGCGTGAGAAGCTGGTGCTTCCAGAACGCAGGCCTTGGTTTTCACCTCACCAGCGCACACATACCACTCATTACAGGGCAGACTGTCCCACCTATTAGTAGTTTGGGGGTTGTCCTATTTTTTTTTTTTTTTTTTTAATCTTTTAAAAATAAAACTTTCGTCCTTGCAAGCTATATATGATGCTTATCACTGCGCTATATCCTCAACCATCCTTCTACTTTTTTGTTTGTTTTTCGAGACGGTTTCTCTGTGTAATAGTCCTGGCTGTCCTTTGTGGATAAGGCTGGCCTCAAACTCACAGAGATCCACCTGCCTCTGCCTCCCGAGTGCTGGGATTACAGGTGTGCGCCTCTTGAGCCCGGCCCACCACCTTTCTACTTTTTAAGAACTTTGATCTCACTAAGTTGCCCAGGCTGGCTTGTGGTTTGACCCTCTTGCCTCCATCTGAAAGTTATGCTGCCAGGCCCAACTTTGTCTGTTTTGGCAGTCACCACACAGAAGAATGCTAGGGTGCTTACGAGGCAGGAAGTTAGTACCATCTGGGTTTGCCAGAGCTCTTGAGTATGGTTGTTGGTACTCTGTATCCCAGGTGGGCTCAATGCCAAAGCATAGGTCTTTTCACCCAGCTGTTGTACTGCTCTTGGCTCTGTTGGGTCAGATTGGGACCAGTTCCAGCCTCAGAGTAATAATTTGGCCAGGGTACTGTGATACAATCCTGGAGAGGTTCTGCCACTTGAGGTGCGCAGTGCCAGTGGCCATTTCTCTAGCCGTTGTGGCACATAATGACAGCAAAGGCAGATGTATCTTTGAGGTCAAGTCCAGGCTGGTCTACAAACCGAGTTCTAAGCCACCCAGGGCTTCACATTGGGAACTTGTCTCAAAACAAAACAGTGGCCATTTACACAGGTGAGAGCAGAACACAAAACTGAGGACTGTAAACTGCCGTTATCTCTTCTCCATCACCACCCCTCATTTTGTTGCCATGCTAGGGATGGGACTCAAGACCTTATGCAGTGGGGCGAGTGCTCTAGCACCGGACCTGTGTCCCAGAACCCTCCCTGTTCTGTGCTAGCTTCCCTTGCTCCTAGACTTCAGAATCTACTAGGAAGTTAATGGCGAGGCTTTGGTTTGAGTAGGATTGCCCACAATAAAGGTCTCAATCATACGCTTGTCATCCTTGTGGCGTTCATCTTTCCTACTTAGAGGCTGCACAGGTGGATTGCTGCTCAGGTAACATGGCTTGACATCATGGATTGCTTCTGTAGTCTGCTAAGGGTTTTCTTTCCCCCTTGTCCTACTTTTCCTTTTCCCCTTTCCCTTTTCTCCCTCTTTTTTCTTTTTTGAGACAAGTTCTTGCTATGTATCCCAGGCTGGTTTTATTTTTATATTTATTTTTTTATTTTTATTTTTGTGTGTGTGAGATAGGGCTTTACTGTGTAGCCATGGCTGTCTTGGAACTCACTTTGTCATTCTGTAGACCAGGTTGGCCTTGAACTCACAGAGATCCTACTGCCTCTGCCTCCTGAGTCCTTGGGATCAAAGGCCTGCACTGACCCACATTCCCAGGTTGATCTTAAACTCACAATCCTGTTTCCACCCCTAAGTGCCATAATTAAGTCAGTCATCACCACACGTAGCCACCTGTGTGGTTTGTGGATATACAAGTGCTCAGCCACGCTATTCCTAGCTTTTATGTTTTTTTTTCCCTTCAAACTTTAAA
The DNA here is from genome assembly GCF_903995435.1 of Acomys russatus. Lineage (NCBI taxonomy): Eukaryota > Metazoa > Chordata > Mammalia > Rodentia > Muridae > Acomys > Acomys russatus. The sequence continues at coordinate 9,428,341 of NC_067161.1, forward strand.
ATTTTTAATTTTGTTTTAAATTATGTATATGTGTATTTGTGTGTGTGTGGACATGTGCATGTGAGTCTGTTGGATCCCCTGGAGCTAGAGTTACAGGTAGTTGTGGGCTGCCTTGTGGATGCTGGGAATTGAACTCAGCTTCTCTGTAAGAGCAGTGCACACTCTTTTTTTTTTTTTTTTTTTTTTTCAAGACAGGGTTTTTCTGTGTAGCCTTGGCTGTCCTGGACTCTCTTTGTAGACCAGGCTGGCCCAGTACTCATAAAAATCCACCTGCCTCTTCCTCCCCACTGCTGGGATTAAAGACATGCACCACCACACCCGGCTGCAGTACACACTGTTAACTGCTAAGCCATCTCTCCTGCCATGGCTTGTTTTAAAAGACTTAAAATTATGTGTATGCATGTATGAATGCAGATCCTCAAGAAGCCAGAAAGGACGTGGTGGCGCACACCTTTGATCCCAGCACTCAGGAGGCAAAGGCAGATGGATCACTGTAAGTTCGAGGCCAGCCTGGTCTACAATGCGAGTCCAGGACAGTTAAGGCTACACAGAGAAACCCTGTCTCCAAAAAAAAAAAAAAAAAAAAAGCCAGAAAGGAGTGTGGCTTTGGAGCTGTAGTTACAGGATGTTGGAAGAGCATAGGCACAAGGAGCTGAACTTGGGTCTTCTCTAAGAGCAATTATACAAGTTCTTAACCCCTGGGCCATCTTTCAGGGTCCCTCCCTTTTATTAAGAGCGGATCTCTCTGTGTAGCTAGGCTGGCCTAAATTTGTTATGTATTGCAGGCTGCCCTTAAATTCATGATCCTCCTGCCTTTGTTCCACCTTCCCAGTGCTGGGATTACAGAGGCATGCCAGCACACCCAGCTTCCATGTGTTTGTAGCCTCAGCCCTTTAGTCTTGCATGTCTGCTAGTGAGGTGCTAGGGACTGGGGAAGCTAGGCACAGCTACAAGTTGCTGCACACCCAAGTTCAGCAAGTAGTGCTAAGTAACCCGACTGACACTGTTTATTGGCAGTGGAGAGACCATCAGGCTCCTGGAGAATCTGAGGTATAACCTGTGGCGTGCCGTGCAGCGGGTACATCAGTTACTGGTTCCACAGATGATCCGTGTTCTCTGTGGCCGAAAGCTTACCAGTGGCTGTGTGATGGCACTGCTATTTGAAGAAGGCTAAGACATCTGAGTGGCTTCAGTTAGGAATGAGATGATGGCTTGCCATCAGTAGGAGTATTTCATCATTGGAATAGCCAGGGAGGAAGAACTAACCCCTGGGCCTCCCTCTGCAGCCATGTCTGAGCTCAGTGATGAAGCCAGCGAGCCGGAGCTTCTGAACCGCAGCTTGTCCATGTGGCATGGGCTTGGTGCACAGGTCAGCCGAGAAGAGCTGGATGTCCCCTTGGATCTTCACACAGCTGCCTCTATTGGCCAGTATGAGGTGGTGAAGGAGTGTGTGCAGCGGTAAGAGGCCTTGGGAGAGCATCCCTTCATCTCACGTGCTAATTAGCATCTCAGTGGCTTCAGTTCCTACAGGCTGGTGTTCAAGGTCTTTAATACATATCAAGTAGGCTCCCCTGTTTGGCTCAGGTGTTGTTGATGGCTCATGTTAGACTCTTAGAAAAAAGGCACTTTTGATTCTGAGAAGAAAGATGCTTAAAACTTACATTGTGGTCTATGTTTCTAAACTAATTTGTAGTTTACTTGAACCAGAGTCATTTGGGGGTTTCTTCTGACTAGAAAAACCCAGAAAAAACAATGCTAAGGATAGAAAGCCAGCACTTCGGCCCTCGACTGTAGTTTCATTGTGGTTCTTCAGCTTTCTTTTCCCCTCTGGCACAGAGGTGAGAGGCTGGCCTCCTGTCCTCACTGCCCACCTGCCAGCGTTACAATGTGCCTATGAGTATTAATAGCACAGCCTATCTCCTAGTCCGTGTGGTCTGAAGGTTCTGTTGCCGAAGGGTCTCCGCCACACTTTATACCTAAGTTTGCTAGGGTTCATTTGGGAGCTTGGTGAGATGATGACGCAGACCTCCCTGGACCCTCTCAATTCCTGATGAGCCAGAGCAAAGCCTCATGAAGCACCAGGGCCATCCGTTGTCTTTGGCCAGTAGAGTATGAGAGCTCTTCAATCTAGAGCAGATTGTAGGGCTCCTTTACCTGCTGGCCTCTGGGATGGCGGCTAGGTCTATAGTCAGCATGTCTTCACAGGGTCGCCAAGACTCCTGCTGTAATTCTCGGGCATCTCTCACGTTCTTTCATGTTGAGTGTCCTATTAAAAACATGGCCCCAGAGCAGCCCAAAGAGAAGAGGGGCAGCTTTGTGCTCTCACTGGAGTATGGGCCCAATTGAGAAGCAGACTTACTCATGGAGGCCCAGGCTGGGCCTGGTCTCAGAGAACAGGGCCTGGAAGGTAGTTGTTAGCTTTGCGGAGGCACTTGCCACTGCTCCCTTTGTGGAATTGCCACTCAAGAAGGGAGGCAGTGCTGGTTGCCAAGTCATTCCAGTGACCCTGGAGGTAGCTGCAGGCAGGGCTTTAGGCCATTCCAGATTCCAGAGTTGGCAGGAGCTCTTGGTGGTATGTGGACCCCACAGGAGGAATCAGTTGTTGCCAGTCATCACTGGAGGCAAGAACTGTGAAGGGGAAGGCCTGGGCATTAGTTGTACCTTCTTTGGAGTAGGCAGCCATCCCTGAGCTTTAACGTCTGAGAGCCCCTCCCCTCTGCTTTCCTGACTGAAAGAACATTCCCAGAATTATAATTAGGAAAATAGAGTACTCTGGTGACAGGTTTTTCTGTATGATGAGGTGACAGGAAAAGCTGGTGGCAGTGATGTTTCTTGTTCTCAGCTCCTTTCTCTTCCCTTAGCCCCTCTGCACAGTTCTGAAGACAGATTGGTTATTGATTTGTTGGCTGCTTAGGGTGTCTCGGCCTCACTTCTACTGATAAACTAGGCCAGTTAGTCTTTTCTGTGGTGGGTCCTTTGTGCTGTAAGGTATTTGACCAGCTACCTATCCCTAGTCTACTGTGTGCCAACAGCTAACTCCTTCCTGGATGTTGTAACTGGGGAGAAATGACCAGACCTTGCTTAACTCCCCTGCTTGAGCATGGTGGGTATTGCTGTAGGTACAAAAAAGAATTGTTGGCCTTGTCTAGGAGATGGTAAGACAGATGACAGTGTTAAAGTAGAGATGGTTGTATTAGTCACTTTCCCTTTTTTCCTCTTGTTTTGTTTTTATTTTTTTAAAAGATTTATTTATTTATTATATACACCCGAAGAGGGTACCAGATCTCATGATAGATGGTTGTGAGCCACCATGTGGTTGTTGGGAATTGAACTCAGGATCTTTGGAAGAGCAAGCAGTGCTCTTAACCTCTGAGCCATCTCTCCAGCCCTCTTGTTTTGTTTTTAGATGGGAGTCTTATTATATAGTCCTGTCTGGCTTGGAACTCCTCTGAAGACCAGGCTGGCCTTGAACTCACAGAGACATACCTGTCTCTGCCGCCTAAGTGCTGTGAGTAAAAGTGTGTAGTCCATGCCACATTAGCCACTTTTTTTGTTGCTATGACAAATACTGACAAAATCAGCTTAAGGAAAGTAGAGCTTATTTTAACTTGGTTGAGGAGAATGGTCTGTTGTGGCAGGGGACGCTTGGTGACATGAGAGTGAGGCAGCTGGTCACATTGCATTAGGAAGCAGGGACAGATGAGTGTTTGTGCTTTGCTCTCTTTTTTTATTTAGTCTGTAACCACAGCCATGGGATGGTGGTGCTTATTTTTAGGTTAGCTCTTCCCACATCAATTAACCTAATCTAGAAGATTCCTTAGACCCATGCAGATCTCTTAGTTGGTTTCAGATCCTGTCAAATTGACAGCCATGAGTAACCATCACAAGAGGCTAAGGCAGAGGATGGGAATGCTCCTGCCTGCTTTCTCTGCACCTGGGGACTCCTGGGGCAAGTGACTAACGCTTTCTGGAAGGTCAGCCAGGCACCTGGCTCTGATGAAGCCCACGTGTGAGATGCTGGGCATATCCATCACAGCCTGTGTTTCTTTAGCAGAGAGTTAGATTTGAATAAAAAGAATGGTGGTGGCTGGACCCCGCTGATGTACGCCTCCTACATTGGACACGATACCATCGTTCACCTGCTGCTTGAGGCAGGGGTGAGTGTGAATGTGCCGACCCCAGAAGGGCAGACACCGCTGATGCTGGCCTCCAGCTGCGGCAACGAGAGCATTGCCTATTTTCTGCTCCAGGTGAGCTATGCGGGGGAAGGGTGTAGGCCCAGAAAGCCAGATACTCCTGGTTGTTCTGACAGGATGTGAGGTGCTGTGGGCCACAGTGTACACATGTGCTCCTGTAATCACTTAAGAATCTTTTGGCTGAAGGCCCAGTGGGTGCTTCCCATGCACCCTTCCCTGGGGCATAACCCTCACTGTTCTCTTGAAGCAAGGTGCAGAGCTTGAGATGAAGGACATCCAGGGCTGGACTGCACTCTTCCACTGCACCAGTGCGGGCCACCAGCAGATGGTCAAGTTTCTTCTGGACAGCGGAGCCAATGCCAACGTGAGGTGATTGTTGCAGCTAAGTGGTCACAGGAGTGGGCCGTTCTTCCAGCACTAAGCAAGGAGGCAGGATCATCCTGTGCATAGGACTTTGTGCATCTCTGTCAGGCATCAGAGCACTTATCTGAAAACTGAGGTCTCAAGGCCCATGTCAGGACATTGAAAAATGGTATTTGGGTGATATACAACAATGCTAATTCCCTTTTCTTTCTTATCTTATTTTTTTGGTCTTCATCGTGGAGATGAGGCTTTGAAAACTGTGTGTGTGTGTGTGTGTGTGTGTGTGTGTGTGTGTGTGTGTGTGTTTAATGGCAACAAAACCCTGGGCCTCATTTATGCTAAGCAAGCATCCTGTCAACCGAGTCACACCCCAGTTTCATCATGACCAACCAGCCCATTTACTTGCCTTTATCATGTGTGACAGAGTGCATACCTTTCATGTGTCATGTGGCAGGGTGCAGATGCATATGTGCTGAAGCACATGCTTGGAGATCAGACAGTTTTCAGGTGTTAGTCCTTTGCCTTCCCACCTTCTTGGGGTCATGGTTTTTCAGTTGCTGGGAATGCCAGGCTAGCTGGCCTGTGAGCTTCTGGAGATTCAATTTCTACCCTTCCACTTCCTGTTTCATGCTAGGCTTGCACAGCAGGTGCTTCTGCCCACTAAGCCATCTCCCCAGTCTCCATCATGACTTTCATAAGATGGAGTTACTGTGATCAGATGCATGTTATATAAGAATCCCCTTGACAGCACATACCAGCTGAGCCCCCAGCTGATGTTGGCATGACAACTCTGGCTCATGGTACCCAATGGAAGACATAATGTAATTCTGGATGACTCTAAGGGAGAAAAAAATGCTAATTAAAATTCAGCTTGTCTGATGACTTTAAGATACATTCTAACTTGAGAGACATTAAAATATGAAGAGTATGTGTCTTAGAGTGGTTGAGAGGCAGATTTGTGTGGCTCCTGGCTTCTGGTCCAGCAGGGAATGAGGAACAGTGAAGGGTGTTAGAGAGCGGTGTTAGAGTGACACAGATGGGCTTATCAGAAACAGTTCTGGGGCTGCGTGGTAGGTGGGAAGGGACGCCGGCATCTGTGAGCAGGCAGCTGCTTTTAGTGCTGGTTTGCTCAGTTAGTATGTGTTTTGAGGCAGGGTCTCTTCAGGTAGCATTGACTGTCCTGGAACTCATGTACACCAGGCTATCCTCACAGAGATCACCTTTGCCTTCTGGTGCTGCGATGAAGGACGTGCTCCACCATGGCCAGCAGGAGCTGCTTTTTGAGCATGATTCAAGTGGGGATTTAGAATGAGGTGGGAATGGCCTTGAGGGACGGAAGGTGAGAGAGCTTGGTCTACGGGACCGTAATGAACCAGAGGCGTTAGTAAAGCTCATGCAGCCCTGTTGACTGTTCCCATCTCACCACATTAGTTTCCTTGAGTGCAATTGAGGCGAATGTCGGATGGGTAGATGTGTGTGCAGAAGCTAGAAGTGGGGGTATTTCTTGAGACTCACCCACCTTTTTATTTTTTATTGAGGCAGGGTCTCTTGCTAGGATTTAGGTTCACACATTGGGCTAGTTGACTGGCCTGGGACCTACCTGTTCTTCCTTCTAGCCCTGTGGTCACAAGTACACACAACCACAGCTGCCTTTCTACTTGTTGCTGGGGTCAAACTCAGGTCCTGGTGCTTGTGCTTGTGCAGCAAGCACCTTACTCACTGAGCTGCCTCCCTGGTCCCAGTACCTCAGCAGCTCTATATGCATGAGAGCCCAGGCCTTACCCTGCTCTGCATGTAGGAGTCTTGGCTTGTTTTTGTTTATTGTCTAACTCCTCTCTGCTAAGTGTCTATCTCATGTCCTCTTGCAGGGAGCCTGAATATGGATTCACTCCTTTGATGGAAGCAGCTGCCTCTGGCCATGAGATAATTGTACAATATTTTTTGAATCATGTAAGTAGCTATTTACTGCCTTATAGTTTGGTCACAGCAAATGGGAGTCACTGATGAAACTATAAACTCTCACCAGGGTTTCTTTTACATAGGAACCTATATAGTCAGCGCACTGTATGTACGCACCTGTATATGTGTGGAATAGAGGTCTTTGGGAGTCTGTTTTCTTCTTCCGTGAAGTAGATTCCAGGAATTGAACTCAGATCATAGGCTTTAATTGCAGGTGCCTTTACCCACTGAGCTATCTTGCTACCCTGTGTAGGCAGTAGTCCATTTTCATTGAAGAGTGTACAGTGATGAGTAAAAATAAAGACCCACATTTATTTATTTATAATGACTTTAAAAGTTGTAGGAAACTTTTTTTTTTCTTCTAGACAGGGTTTCTCTGTGTAGCCTTGGCTGTCCTAGACTCACTTTGTAGACCAGGCTGGCCTCAAACTCACAGAGATCTGCCTACTTTGGCTTCCTGAGCATGCTATCATGAGGCTTTAAAATGATAGGAAACTTTTTATTTCCAGTGCCGGAGATTAAGCTCCAGTCCTTGCATGTGATGTGCAAGCTGTCTGTCTGTCCCTGAGTTACAGTCTCAGCCTTTTCAAGATGTCTTATTTTGAGAAAGGCTCTTTCTAAGTAGTCCAAACTGGCTTCCAACTTGCTGTGTAGCCCAGGAGGACTGTGGCCCTTGATCCTCCTGCTTCAGCTTCCTGAGTAGCTGGTTACAGGCTGTGCCACCAGGCAGCATGACCAGGGTGGGAGGAAGGGAGGGTTAGGGTTAGTGACAGTGTCAAGCGTGAACCTCTATGGACTTTGAAGTGGACACAGTCTGGTAATTCCTCCAATAGGTACATCTAGAATTACCATAGCATTCAGCACTTCTCCTCCCAGGGTCTATTCAAGAGAACTGAGAATCTGTGTCCACATAGAACTTGTACACAGTGTCCACAGCAGGAGTCTTCCTTAGAGCCCCAAAGGGAAACAGTACACATTGTCATTTATTCTTGATGTTTGGTTTGTGGAGTTAGCATCTGATGTAGCCCTGGCTGTCCTAGAGGAATTCCTCTATAAACCTTGCTAGCCTCAAATTCACAGAAACCTGCCTGCCTCTGCCTCCCAAGTGCTGGGATTAAAGACATGTGCTACTATCATCCTGTGGGTAGTTTCTTAATTCTACTGGAACCTTATTCTGAAACTATAAAAGCCCAATAAATTTGCTCCTTTTAAAGTCTTAGCCACACAGTCTAATAGCATGGCAGAAGCTGGCCACCAAGGCTCTAGAGGGCAAATCAGAAGGAATTTAGAAAATAAAAGGTGGCTCTGTGCCGGGCATGGTGGTGCACACCTTTAAGCCCAGCACTCGAGAGGCAGAGGCAGGCATATCGCTGTGAGTTCGAGGCCAGCCTGGTCTACAAAGTGAGTCCAGGACAGCCAAGGCTACACAGAGAAACCCTGGCTCGGGGGGGGGGGGGGGGGGGGTGAGGGGGGGGTGGGAGTGGGGAACCAACCAAACAAAAAGAACTGGAAGTAGTTGGTCACATTTTGTCCAAAGTCAAGAAGCCTAAAGAGAGTTGGGTTGTGGTGCATGCCTTTGATCCCAGCACTCAGGATGCAGACGGGCAGATCTTTGTGAGTTTCAAGCCAGCCAGCCTGGTCTACAGAGCAGTTCTAGGTAGCCAGGGCTACACAGAGAAACCTTGTTTCCAAACAAACGAGCACACACACAAATGAACAAGAGTCCCAGAGAGAGATGAACACTAGTGCCTGGGCCTCCACCCCGTACTGTATTGCTTCCCATATTTAGTATGGGTCTTCCCACCTCAGCGAACCTAAATTGTAATCTCAGCTAGGTTATCCTAGCACTTGGAAGATTGTGAGTCCAAGGCCTGCCTGGATACACAGCTGAACCTGTTTCAACAATCAGCTGTGGTGGTACACACCTGTAACACCAAGAGTTGGAGGGAGAGGCAAGAGGTTCTTGACCACATCCTGCTTCACAAAATCAGGGGACAAGAGATGTCACCTTCACTTTGGAGGATAGAGCCTTCTTTCTGAGGATGGGCTGAATGACTGGTTCCCTTTCAGAAGATAAACATAGTGGGTGTGGAGGGTGAAGGTGGACCTCTGCCTGCAGGTCCCAGCTGCTTTCTGTCTCCTTCCATCTGACAGGCAGTGCTCAAAAGGGGAGAGTGACTGCAGCTGCATGGGCTGGTGGCTGTTCTTGGTGATGGGTTTTCTGGCCCTCTTTCCTGCTGTGAAGGAGACAGAAAAAGTCACTAGCCCCCTCACCCGTACCTCACCCCACTGGTACCTCAAACCAGGGGAGGCGACATAAACCTACTTTGTTTTCTCATCCCTCTGGGCCAGCAGTCCACTGAGCTGGGGCAATTTCTGACGCTTCTTTTGTGAACCTTTTTAGGGAGTCAAAATGGACACAAGAGACCACAATGGAGCCACGGCCCGCATGTTGGCCAGGCAGTATGGTCACATGAAGATTGTGGCCTTAATGGACAGTCACTCGCCTGCATTGCCCAAGAGCCTCTACCGAAGCCCAGGTACCTATCTACTCTGTGTCGTGATGGAGTCAGGGCAACCCTCAGCAGTAAGGATGCCAGGTGACAAAGAAAGCTCTCCCTAAACCCCCTTGCTTTGCTCAAGTTGGCTTCTACTAGTCTTGCCTGGAGGCCTTCTCTTCTTACTAGGTCCACTGTGGAGCTGAGACTCGGGTCCAAGGGCTAGGGCCAGAGACAAGCAGAGCTTACCACAGAGAGCAGTGTCTGCCAGCTGATAGCATGCACAGCACAGGCTGTGGAGCCTAAGGAAGAGGGGAGGAGACACACTCCTTTGTTCTTGGCTTTGACAATCTTGTGCTAGTTATCTTTTACCTTTATATAATCAGCTGTCCTCTGTTGCTCTAGATGTTGCGTCATAACCAGTTCTTCCCGGAGTCCTGGTGGTCATATCCCTTGTAGCATTTGCATGTTTTCATTTTTTACACTTATATGTCTGATCCAATGACGTTGTTTCTCTTAGTGTGGTGTGAAGCCTGGAGCTGATTCTCTTTTCCAAATGCTCATACAGCTGTGCCAGCTTCATGCAGGTTGATTGACATGGGGGCTAGATGCAGCAGCTTTATCACCCCCTGAATTTCCATCTTTCTCGGGTCTCTTCCTAGAGTTAGGTTCTGGTGGTCTGTGTGTCCATATACCCAAACCACAGTGTGACCAGGGAGTTGTTTCATTGTGTAGGCCTGGCTGTCTTGGAATACATTCTGTTGACCAAGCTGGCCTTGGACCTACAGATTTCTCTGCCTCTGCCCTCAGAGTGTTGGGATTAAAGGCACCCTGTGAGCAGAGGCTTTTATAGTGTTTTTTTGTTTGTTTGTTTGTTTGAGACAGGGACTCTCTGCGTTAGCCTTGCCTGTCCTGGACTCACTTTGTAGACCAGGCCGGACTCGAAACTCAGAGACTCGCCTGCATCTGCCTCCCACGTGCTGGGACTAAAGGCGTGTGCCACCACACCCAGCCTATAATGTGTTTTATTGTTGATTAGGACTTGTCAGTGTTTCCTCAGTAATTGCTTCTTACTATTCTATATGAACTTGAGTGTCAATCTGTCCTGCTCCTTAAAAAGTTAATATTTAAATTAGGATGATAGAAAAGGCATATGTGATGGTGTATAGCTGCCATCTCTGAATTTTAGGTTGAGAGACAAAGGATAAGGATGCAAGCTCAAAACCAGTTGGGAACATAGACCCAGTCTCAAAACCACTGAGCACATGTCAAGGGGACTACAGGGACTGTATAAATGTTCTGTTTATGGTGTCAGCTTGTCCCATCTAAGAACATAGGGTATGTGTGTGTTTTCAGGGTACTGTTTGGGGCTTCAGGAAGGCTTACAGTTTCCCTCATGTATTTTGTCTGTAACTAAATTATTTATTTTTTTATTTATTTTTGCAAATCACATAAGGGATGATTTAATAGTATCTTTGCACCCCTCCATTTACCCACACCCCATTTAAAGCAAGGCTCTGGTTTTAGTTGAATACATTCTGGCTGAAAATATTTCTTGCACCTGTTCATTTTGCAAATGAGGAAGCAGGAAGTAGAGCACATCCAGGGTCACAGGGCCGCATCACACGGAAGCTCGGCCCCTGCCCCAGTGCCCTGTAGCTAATTTATTTTGAGGTATTTATCATCTTCACTGCTCTTGTAGATGGGTTCACTACAGTTATTTTCCTTCATCTTCTTGGTATTTCCACAACTGATTTTGTCTGGCTAAGTTTCATTATTGCTTCTTCAGGGGTTTCCAGGTGTGCTACCATGCTGCCAGCCTGTCTAGACTCTCTGCCTGTCAGCTCTCGTGCTTGAGTTATTCAGTTGCCAATGCCTCTAGAACAGTGCTAAACATTCTAGCTAGTGCACATCCTTTTGGACCTTAACCTAGCCTGAGGTTGGCTGGGGGAAGGTGTCTATACCTTTCACCATATTAAGAAAGTTAAGCCAGGAGGCATGGTGGCACGTGCCTTAAATCCCAGCATTCTGGGAGGCAGAGGCAGGTAAATGTCAGGTCGAGGCCAGCCTGGTCTACAGAGCAAGTTCCAGGACAACCAGGGCTACATAGAGAAACCCTCTATTAGAAAAAAAGAAAAAACAAAAACAAACAAACAAAAAAACCCTGAAAACTAAGTTTCCATTGATTCTGATATTCCTTTTATTTGTTTATTTTTCAAGGTGTGATCATTCATTTGTTACCCCTACAGATACACTTTTGACTGTACTCTGTTCCTGGCTTTTTTTTTTTTTTTTTTTTTTTCCTTCTTTGATTCTCTTGAGCAAATGTTTAGTATATCCTGAACCCTACTCGTCCTTTTCCCTGGTGCATTGTTCCTCCAGAGCACTACATCAGCATCTAAACGCCACTGTGCCCAGCTAAAAGTCCTTTTTAAATTGGTTGAATTCTAATTTTATCAGTTTATTCTAACTTATCTGCCCAGAGAATTCTTCATCTTCCCATCTTATGATGCCATCTTTGTCACCTACTAGTCAGTGATTTTAAATATTCTACTTGTGTGAATATGAATTATGTTCTGTCATCTGTTGATTGTATTTCTGTTTTCCTTGCATTTGCTGTAGTTTCTGGGAGACTCAAATTGACCCCTAGGCATTAGAGAGATATACCCAGGTATAGAAGACTGGAACTTGGTTCCCAGCACGCAAATCCAGGGCTCAGAAACCTCTTTAACTCCAGAGGACCCCAGTGCCTCCTGGCCTCTGTGGATCCCATCATGCCTGTGCACACGTTCACACAAAATTAACCACGTACACACACACACACAACTAAAGATAAAATCTTAAGAGCATATTAAACTGTGTATTGTGGCATATACACATAACCCCAACATTACAGAGGTAGAGGCACGAGGACTGCTAAAAGCTCGAGGCCAGCCTGAGAGCCTGCATCGTGTCTCATTGTCTCAAGAAGCACACACAGACACATCGCCTGAGAGTTCAGGGTGGGCAAGTACGGTCATTGAACAACTGTATTAATTTTCATGTCTGACTTATAGAAAAATATGAAGATCTGAGTTCTTCAGATGAGTCCTGGCCTGTTCCTCAGCGCCAGAGGCCCTGTCGAAAGAAGGGCCTCAGCATCCATGAGGGACCTCGTGCCCTGGCCAGGATCACAGCTATTGGACTTGGAGGCAAGACACAGACCAGCTGTGGTGAGAGGCACAGTTCCCAGAGCTCTTTGGTATCCCCTCCCAAGACTGACTGGATGGGTGCAGGGCTGCCCTGGGCATGGGTCTCCGGCCTCAGACTACAATAGGATTGGGTCCTATAGGAGTGAGGCTTAGAATCGCCCTAGTGACCGGCTCCAGGAGTCACTGCTGACTCAAGACAATTGGTTTCATTCTCTGCATTTTCCTTTTCACTGGATAGATGTCATAACATTGTGACTTTAGTCCTGCTGTCCTGGCTCTGCCCACAGTCTGACTCTGAGTAGCTGGGATTGCAAATATGGGTCACATTCTTCTACTTCCTTTCCTTCCTTTTCCTTTCCGGGTTTCACTCCATAGCCTGGGCTGATCTGGACTTGAAAGTTCTCCTGCTTCTACCTCCTGAATTCTGGAATTACAGGTGTATGCCATGGTGCATGGAGGATTTGGAGTTTGTTGTTCACAGTGCTGGATGGGAGCCCAAGGCTCTGTGAATACTAGGGGAGCACTGCACCACAGCCACACCCCAGCTCTTTGCTCTCTATGGGCAAACACATTCAGGGATTACAGGAATTTTTACGGCACTGTCTATTTCTAGGTCAAAATGTTTCCCTCTCTGTTCAGGCAGATTTTTCTTTGGCTGGGGTTGGAGCTCTGGTACAGTACTTTCCTAGCACATAAAGCCTCAGATTCCATCCCTAACACCATCCAAAACAAAAAACAAAAAATCCTCCATAGTTACATAGACATCTGGTGGATGGGGGTATGCATGTCAATTTGGGGGTTTATACTAAATGTGCCCAGATAACCTTTCAGTTGAGGTCTATAGGTCCAGCCTGCTACTGCCCACTCTGTTCCTAAGAAAATAGGTGCTAAGGGGACTGACCTTGTCCTGGGCTCATGTAAGCTCATTTTCTGTGATATGCAAACTAATCTTTCTTGGAGCATGGTCAAGTTACTTACTATGCAAGGAGATGAAGTGGTAGCTGTGGGGCTCCCTCACCCCAAAAGCCCTAAGAGGGGTGGTGCTTTCTTCATTCACTTTTGAGGGCTCACGTGCCCATTCTGCACACAGAGCAAGTTCCTCCTCGGGGCTATGTGACCTTCACCAGCAGTGATGAGAACATCTTGGAAGGCGAGGGCCTTTGCTACCGAGATGTCACCTCCCCCATCAATGAGCGGGATGTGGAGAGCAGCAGCAGCAGCAGCCGGGGTATGCACCTCTGTCCTGTTGCGTTCCCATAGAGGAGAGGTAGAAAAAGCCCCAGTTCTTGTGAGGTAAGCCAGAGTTGGCCATGGGCAGGTGAGGGCAAGCATCCCAGTCCGGGGTTCCCACAGGCTGAGGAGGCATTCCATACTCAGTGTCAGTCCAAGGGTTTCCAGGCAATCTTCCCAGCAAGAGGCATGTGCTGTGACCTGGAAATGGTTCACACACACGTTCTGCCCACCCTACAGTGTGGGGTTGAGATGGAGCCAGGCCAGACAAGCAGTGCCGAGATGTGCAAGAGGCAGTGAGAATGAGCCAGTACAACACAGGCAGCCTAACTGGTGAGACCTGTCATCAGGTGTTTTCCGTTACCAGAGGAACCCACTTTCTGTGCCAGTCTTGGGCCTGTGTGGAGGAGCAGCAGCAGTGATGGCCTACTAAGAGCCCAGGGACTCAGCAGTGAAGCCTCCATAGAAAGCAATGAGGTAAAAGTTCCTCTCCCTCCTTCCTCCTTTGGTGCTGTAGGGTGAATGTTTAATGTGTGTCTACACCATGCCTGGAGGACTCAGAACCTTGAGTGGGGGGGCCTAAGCTACAGGTAAGTCATGTAGATTTCACATGTGGTCTCACCCTTGCCATGGGTGAAGGAGCCAGAGGGTTAGGGCTAGGCAGGGGCTGCTCCCAACACACCCCTTTCACTGCAGGATTCTGATCATGCTCGCAAAAGCTCGGTTCGCAAACAAACCAAGAGTTATCTGAAGAATAAGTGTCGTTACAGCAACAGTGATAGTCACTGGCCTTCTAGCACAGGGTCTGCTTGCACTCCAGGGTCTGAATCCCAAGCTGAGAAGCCCGCCTACTCAGGACCCCAGGTAAGCCCATTTGAGAACCTGATGGCTGCATGCTTACGGAGATGGCACTTCTGTGACTTTGGGATGGGGGTGCTGGGGTCATTTATTGTATATACAATATATACATATTGTATATACAGGCCAGGCACTTTTGAGAGGAGAAAGGGTACTGGGTTCTCTCACAAGGCCTGGGAATTGACTCCTGATAAACAGCAAGCAGGCCAGCTGTAGGGTTGGTATCTTTTTCTTTCCATGGTCAGGGGCCATCTGTTCCCTTGCTGTCTGGCTCTCTGGGCCTTCCCAAGCTTAGGGAGGTAGTAACTGGATGCTCATGAGCTGGGGACAAAGTAATGGCATGTGGTATGCACTTAGCAAAAATGCAGCCGCACCCTCACTGTGGGCCATGCTGGTGAGGCATCATCTCTGGTGGTGATAGGTCAGCAGCTGAGGGTTTGATGCACACATGCCGAAGTCCCAGCCCTGCTGCTCCCTAACAGCCTGTAAACTGGGCTGGCACTGCCTGAAGCCTTTTCCAGGGTCCTAGCCCTGGAACACAGGTGCGCCTCTCAGTTCTCCAAGCAGGTTACTAGTTGTACTGGGATCTCAGAGCTGTTTCTCCCCCCGCCCCGCCTCCCCGCCCCCCACCCCGAGACAGAGTCTCTCTGTGTTAGCCTTGGCTGTCCTGGGCTAGCTTTGTAGACTAGGCTGGCCTTGAACTCACCTGCCTGCCTCATCTGCCTGCCTCTGCCTCCCGAGTGCTGGGATTAAAGGCGTGCACCACCACGCCCAGCTCAGAGCTGTTTCTTGAGGAAAGTAGTAGAGGAGCAACCTTAGAACATTTTTTTCTCCATCTTTTTTTGTTTGTTTTTGTTTTTCAAGACAGGGTGTCTCTCTGTGTTAGCCTTGGGTGTCCTGGACTTGCTTTGTAGGCTAGGCTGGCCTCAAACTCACAGCGACCCGCCTGCCTTTGTCTCCTGAGTGCTGGGATTAAAGGCGTGCGCCACCAAGCATGGGCAGAAATGAAAACTGGAAATTCTAGTATTGAAAAGTTGAACAGTTGAGCTCAGCAGTAGATGACTTGGCAGGCCCAGTAGGCAGCCTGGGCTATCAATAGCCATCTAGTCTGCACGGCGTTTGCCATCACCAGGCACCCCCTCAAGTGGTGTTTTGGAAGGAATAGTACTGAGATCAGGTGGAGTCAGGATAAGCCCAAGGATGGCCATGCAACAGACAGTGGTACCAAGGTCAGCAGGATATTGAGATAGGCAGAGCCTTTCTGAGCGGGAACCAATGTCCCCAGACATGGACTTGCTCTGAGCCCCCTCCTCAATTCTTCCCTCTTCCCCACTCCCTCTCACCCCTTAGACAAGGTTTCTTTGTGTAGCCTTGGCTGTCCTGGACTTGCTTTGTAGACCAGGCTGGCCTTGGGCTCACAGAGATCTGCCTGCCTCTGCCTCCTGAGGGCTGGGATTACAGGCGTGCGCCACCACTACCCAGCTGCCCTCCTGAATTCAAGTCTGTAGCTATATCAGCACTCATTCTCCCTGCTGGGGACACTAGGGCTGAAAGGGAAGTATAGGTGATGTAGTCAAGCTTGGGGTCAGGATAGGGAGACCACCAGTTCTCCATTCCTGGCCCCTAGGGCTCCCAGTTGTCTTCCCCCTCCCCCCAGGACCTTGCCACGCTGCTGGAACAGATTGGGTGTCTGAAGTACCTGCAAGTATTTGAGGAGCAAGATGTAGACCTGCGCATCTTCCTGACCCTCACTGAAAGTGACCTGAAGGAAATTGGCATCACGTGAGTCCCCTAGTTGCCCCTCCCCCCATTATTTCAGCCATCCTTCCAGCTTGTACTCCAGCAGGGCAGATGAGCAGCCTGTCTAGACAGACGGTTTCTTTCAAGTTGACCTTTGTGCCCACATGGCTCCCAAGATGGCTTTGCTCTGCAGTATGCTGGACCTTTGGGCTTTGTTTTTGTCAGTTCACTTGTTGTGGTTTTTAATTATTTTTTCATGATAACTGTTACAGTTTTAGAGCACAGGTTTCTTATTTCTTATTTCCCAAAAGCTTGGATACAAAATCTTTTAACATAAAATCCAAACTATGTAATATGCCTTTGTCTTAAAACATTCCATATACAAAGTTGCAGTTTGTGCCTTTGCTGTAACTCCTCATGGGTGGCTCTCACCTTGAAGTGCTCTCCCCTAGGTGGCTCTGGTGCGGCAGGTGTCCTGCTTTCTGCAGGGCTCCCTCAGTGTTTGCCTATCTGGGAATGTCTGACTCTCTCCTGCACTTTGGAAGGACAGTTTTGCCAGGTAAAGGGTTCTCGGTGACAGCTGTTTGCTTTGGCACTTTGGCTGCCTCAGCCTTCCAGAGTTTTGAATGAGAATATACAGGTACTTTGACTGAAGATCCCTGCCAGGAACAAGCTGCTTTTCTTCTGTTGTTCCAGGATTCTGTATGTCTTTAGTTGGGCTTTGTGTCCTGGCATTCATCATCTGTGGAGTTCATGGGCTTCATGGATGGTCATGTCTTTCATCAAGTGTGGACATTTCTAGCTGCTAGCTCTCCCTGTCCATCTGCCCTTACTGTCTTCCTGAGGTACTCACGGGAGGGAATTGGGCCCCATGTGACCCTGAGCTCTCCTTGTGGTTTTCTTTTGATTTTATCTCATGTGTGCTGGTGTTTTGTCTGCATGTGTGTCTGTGCCGGGGTGTCAGATCCCCTGGAACTGGAGCTACAGACAGTTGTGAGCTGCCACATGGGTGCTGGGAATTGAACCTGGGTCTTGTAGAAGAATTGCCAGTGCTCTTAACCACTGACCCATCTCTCCAGCCCCTCCTTGCGACTTTCAATCTTTTATTTTCCTCAGACTGAGTTTCCATTGTGTTCCAGTTTGCTGGTTTCCTGTTTTGCCTGCCCAGGGCTGCATCTACCTGCTTTGGGAGGTTTTACTTCAGTTAGCATACTTCTTTGCTTATGTTTTTACATTTTTCTCCATTGTATTTCCATTTTGTATTGAGTGTTTTGACATCATTTTTTAGTTCTCTGATTATCTTTAAGGGGGCTGTCTAGCAGGTGTGATGCAGGGCTTTCTTGGAACTTCTGTGATTGGTTTTCCATAAATGAGCTATACTCTACTTCTTGTCTTTTAGTTTTGTTGCTGAAAATGGACATTTAAGTCTCATTAAGTAGTAACAATCAAAGTCAGGATCTCCCCCTTTCCTGGGATCTGCAGTCTGTTTTTGGACTTTAAGCCTGTTGGCTGCTTCTGTGCAGAGGAATAGCTGGAGGCTGGAACCTGGAGGTCTCCACAGAGCCTGCCCCTTTCCCTAGGCACATGCAGTGACTCTAACTTGTTCCCATCTGTAGTTGCTTTGAGACAAGCCACATTGATGTAGTCCAGGATGATCCTGAACTCTCATGCCCACTTTCCATGTGCACCAGTGCTTTGAGCATGCAGGTACTTTTCAGTGTACTAGTCTTTATTGTTGGCTCCCTACATGGGGAGAATGAAGAAAGAAGAGGTCCTGCCCCTTAGACCCATGGTCATCCTCCTAGCCCCATCTCTTCAGGAGAGAGTGAATGAGTGACTTAGAGCAGTGGCCCTCAATAACCAGAACCTCTGTGCTTGGTACTGGCAGGACAGGGTCTGCCTTGCCTACCCTGCTCCCTGCATGTTGGGTCTGGGTAGCTGTTGCTCTGTGGTGCTGAGCTTAGCCTAAGCTGGCTGCACTACTATCAAAGCCTGCAGTGACTTCCAAGCTGCAAGGTGGACTCTCAGTGCACTTGTCTGGAGGGGAGAGATTCTGGAGATCTCCCTTGAGAGCATAGACCCAGTTGTCCAAGCTTGGAGCCAGTGATGGTGGAGGCTCTTTGGACACTCTTTATTTCTGTCCTCTGCCCCAGGATCTTCTGTACCTCTTCCTTCAGTTAGGTGTTCCCTAGAGACTGGCCTTAGTGGAGGTGCCATGCACATCATAGAAGCTAACATGCACCCTCTGATTCACCTTCAGGTTGTTTGGGCCCAAAAGAAAGATGACCTCTGCCATTGCCCGCTGGCACAGCAGTGCCCGCCCACCTAGTGATGCCCTGGAGCTGGCCTATGCTGACCGGCTGGAGGCTGAGATGCAGGAGCTCGCCATCCAGCTGCACAAAGTAAGTGGGGAGGTCTAGGTGGGCTGTGGGCCCTGGCGGCAGTAAAATTAGAATCACACCTTTATAGCAGAGGAGGTGGTTTCATCAGGAGACAGGAGACTTAAAGGGGTACATCGAACAGTCAAAAGTCATATGAATATAGGTGGGAAGAGCCCTCCACAGAACCTGCAAGCTGTAGGATAGAGCCAAAGGAGTCATTCCTACAAAAGGCTGGGGAGAGGAAGACAGGCAGCCTAACAGACTCCATGCAAGTATGGGCCTTGGCCTCCTGGCTTAGGCCCTCTAGCCTGGTATTTGTTTGCAGTGCTGCGAGGAGGCAGACGCCCTGCGTGGCCAAGTGTCCCAGGAGCAGGAACTTCGGGCTGTAGTAGAGAGCTGCCTCCTGGAGCATGATAGTGCCCGAAAGGACATCCACGCCCAGCTGCAGGAGGCCCAAACCCTGGCCCAGGATGCTGCCCTTGTCCTGGACCAGCTGCGGTAAGTGGGCTTACATACCCACACATACTTGTCACTGTCTCTTTCTAATCGTCTAAGCAGGTGGGAAGTAGGGGAAACCAGTCATTGGGACTGTGTTGTGTCCCCGAGTGCAGACCTAGGCTTGACTAAATGCAGGCTGTAGATCTGTTTATCTTTCCAGCTGGCTAGTGTGGGGCTTCTTGGGCGGCTACAGGGCTGAGGTGGTTTTCCTTACTCTGATGGTTTAGACTGGCAGCAGGGCCTCTTCCACACTAACAGTTGGTCATATGACTTGCAGGGCCTGTCAAACTGAGCTGTCAGCTCGAGTAAGGCAGGACCAGTCCCCCAGTGAAGCTACCCAAAGCTCACCCTTTCTCCCAGCAGGTAAGAAGAGCAATAGGCTGGCTCTGGACTAGGGCAAGGGTGGGCTAGAAGCTCTAAGCTCAATTCCAACCAGTGGGCTCTGCATGTCTGTCACAGTGGCAACCCTGTCCCCAGAATAAGCCCACTGTGACAAGAGATACACTATTACACTTAGGGGGTAGGAGGCAAGTGTGTAAGGACCTTTGTCTCATGGCTTACTATCTTGTCTGTAAGACCACTAGTGGAGTTGGGTGGCTGCAGCTCCCAGGGCTCAGCTCTACTTAGGCTGAGCCTTAAGTGATAGTTAGGCATAAGCATGAGAGGCATCCCTGATGTGCTCACTTATGCATCAGCAGTGAGCGAGGACCCTCCCTCTGTACCACAGATTCCAAGGGCTGGCCTATTCCCCTGCAGGCCTTGAGCCTCCCTGAGTTGTCAGGGGCCCTGGAAGACCGTGTCCATGAGATGGGTAAGTCTTCCAAGGACTGAGGCTGAGACCTGACCCCAGACCTGGCCATACCTAGTCAGCTCAGACTCCTGGGTCACCTGTTCCTCCTGGTGCCCCGAGTTTCCCTTCTACCCTGCTCCTGAGACTTGGCCACAGAACACTCACTGATTGGCCCTGTCCTTAGGGCAGGCATTATGCTCTGTAACACAGAGCCTGGAGAAACTACAGATGCTGAATGGGAAGAAATGGCGGGAACCGTAGCCAGGAGGGACGGTGAGAGTATCCACCACATGCCCCTGGGTGCCCTGGACCACTTACCCTTTCTGTCCCCTTCTTAGCAGGCTTTCTTTCTTTTTTTAAAAAACAAATTTATTCAGATTCTGACGTTGGGTGATGGATCCACCCTGAAGTTATGTGCCATGCAAGACAGGGCAGTGAGGAGATGGCTGCGGCAGCCCAGGGACAGCAAGACCAGCCCAGGAAGCAGCTTGTGGACAGAAGGACAGGACTTCGGGCCCCACTAGGGCAACTTGGGCCAGCCCTGAGGGAGGATGAAGGGCCTAGCACCCAGATCCTGGTGGAAAGGCCCCGTGCTGGTAGACAGCTTTGGCCCAGACCATGCAGGGCTGTGTGGCGAGTGTGTGTCCCGCACATGCAGGTGCCACTAAGGTTTGATCTTACAGGTGAGGTCTGGGGTGCCTAGAAAATGTGCTGTTTGTTGGAAAATAAAATTACATGCAAGTTGGCGGGGGCTCATTTCTGATCATATGAAGTATTCCTGGCTGACACCAACCAGTAGCCCATCTATAGTCACTTCTGATCTCCACCCCTAGCTGTGGAGGAGCTGGCAGAGACAGCTTTCTTACCCGGGCAGTCTTGACCTGTGGGAATTGTCCAGCACCAGGCTACAGGGCTGGTGTGTTCCTATCCCATGGTGACACTCCTGTTGTCCCTCTGCACACGAAGTCTGTGCTTCCAACTTGACCAATCCGGAGTTGAACTCTTGTGGTGGTAATTTCCTGGGCCCACCCTCAGGAAGATGTGGCCACGCCACCCAGAAGCAAAGAGCATCAGAGGAATGGCTTTATTTTTCTTCCTCACTTTCACAAGAGCTGAGCCAAAGCCCACATGGGAAAGCAAAGCCACGTGGGGCACAGCCATTCTGAAACCAACCCACAGTTCACACACTAAGAAAGAAAAACTTAACAGAGAAAGCCAACTGCCCAAATGACCATCCTACCCCAAGCTGGATCAGGTTCTGGGCTAAGGGAAGGAGTGATGGAACATTACAGGTCACCTCCATTAACAAACCCCTGGCCAGTCCAGGAGCTATGTACCAACCAACTGGTTGCCTTGGAAGAGTGAGCTCTAGCTGGGACTCCACCAGTCATGAACAGACTCACACAGGACAGTTTGAGCCTTGGGATGGGCGAGAGCATCTTCAGCTTGAAAAGCCAGGCCCAGGCCACACCATTGACCAACCTGAGAGGGTAGCTAGGCCCCATGGACTGCTTGGGACAGGAAAGATGAACAGCTGCCTGCTTGTCCCTTGCAGTCAGAAGGGGTGCAAAACCAAACACTAGAAGGCACGCTTCTCGGGAATTCCGGAGCCTGTGGGGCAAGGACAGGCAAAGGAGGCCAAGAACCCGTAGAGGAACCTCCTCAGGATGAGGCTGGGAGCAGCTTTTCTAGGGCTTTCTTCTGCTTCTCTGTGGCTGAGGCCAAGGCCTCAGCCAGCTTTTCCGAGGGCATCATGTTGAGGACCTTAAGGGCAAACAGGAGCTGGTACTTGGCGGTGCTGACGAAGGCGTTGCTCAGGAAGTTAGGAAAGCCTCCTACTCGATCCTTCTGGGTATACAGCGGCACACGTACAAGGCCCAGCACCTGTGGGACAGACGACACAGGGTGGGGCTCTCCTTGTAGAGGCAGGACCCTAGCAGAGAAGCCTGCCGGCCACCAGTTCGCCAAAGACATAGGGAAACCCAGGGTCTCCTAGCAGTAAAGCTCCTTCTCCCCAAGCAAGTTTCAAAGCCAATCCTACGCACGCCCCACCTTTTCCGCCAGCAGAATGCTCATGCCACTTTCTGCCAGCACCACATGATCTCTGGTCCCTCACCAAGCTCCTTAGGCCAGGGAATCCACATCCCAAAAGCTTTCACTTTACCTCTCAGGAGGCAGTCCCGAAGGCTACAACCCTGTCTCTTTGGTCTGTTCTCAATTTCCAAAGCAGGCCCTGATCATCCCTTCTTTCCAGTGATCCCATGCCCCACTCCCAGGATTGACAATGGCAGGCAGCAAGGCAAATGTAAACAGCCAGGACCCAGAGGTGTACTTGTTAGCCATGGGTGCCTTCTGTGGTGCCAGGGCCAAACCTCAGGACTAGGAATGGGGGTTGGCCCCCGGCAGTGGTCCCACCTCCAGGCCGTGGTCCCGAGAGTGCACGGCGCTGATCTCCACAGCGTGCAGCTGCTCCAGTGTCAGCTGCCGTGCGTACAGGTGTGCCACCACCCGCTGTGGACCTTCAGTCAGGTGTGAGCTCAGGTAGTCAGCTTCGGTAAGGCGCAGGCCGCCCAGGCCCAGGCCCAGCACCCGGTTTAAGCCATCCTCCAGCGACCAGAAGCGCCGGTCCACGAACCCCCCTGGGAAGCCCAGCAGCCCATCGAAGCGCATCTGCATCTGCAAGGTAAGCTGGATCAGGTCGTGGGGTCCACAAGGCGCCCCAAACCTGTATCCGCCCTGCTAGCCCGCCCAGCTCCTCACCAGCACCGAGAAGCGCATAGGGATACGGCCGAAGAGCTGCCCGGGGTTGGCGGCATACAGCATAGCGTGGCAAGAGTGGCTCCAGCCGGGCCCCAAGCGCATTGCTTCCTCCCGGCTGATCTGCTTCAGCTCCGGAACCGTCATGGTGGACATCTTGATGTGCTCCAGGCCCACTGCCCAAGTGAGCATGCGCGACCCCGCCCACGACACACAGGCCCAATCCACGTGCGTCCACGTGCATAGGCCCGCCCCCACCAGTCCTGAGAGTCTGGGTTAAACCCGGGGAATACTGGAGCCTCTGGCGGGGCTAGGGGGTGGAATGAAGTTCACCCTCCCAGGAGCACAGGAGACCTCTCCACCAGAAAACTACAACTCCCAAGACGCATCGCGCGGAGGCCAGGTTGTCACGGGGGAGGTACACTGAGCATCAAGACGTGCCAAGTCCTGCACGTCGCTTAAAAGACAACAGGAAGTCTCGCCATCCACCTCATCCCTGTGAAGCCACGCCTTTAAAGATTTAAGTGTCTAAATGACTCCAACCCAAGTGCTGGGGACCTAAACCTTATCAGCCTTGCCCTCCTCTGGCTCAGGGCTAGAAGAGCTGGCGTGGGTTAAGAAGTAGGACAACCCGCCCACCTGCAGGCTGACTGAAATCCATCAACTGCACGGCAGAGGTGAGCCAAATTCCAAGTCTGTCCTCACTACAGACAAAGCAAGCAACAACCAACAGCAATAACCTTTTGCCTATGTTTGGAGGGGGCACTCACTGCCCTTCTCACACAAGCAAATGACGGTAACACCAAAATCTATCGGGAGCTATCAGAAACCACTCCGTTTCCTGTCACTACATCAATGTTGTGCCAGAACAAAGGCACACACAGAATATTGCTGCATGATTTTATTACTATAAATATACAGTAAAAATGAACCAAAAACTAGCCAATCAGAGTACATCAAATGATAGCGCATGTGAATCTGAGACAGGTGAGTGTACAGTCTGCATCCCATCTTTCAAAGTACTGGCACCAGTACCACGTCCAGAGGCCAGGGTGTCCGCAGGTGAGAAGAGGGGCGGGCGGGCATGCACATGCTGACGTGTGCACATGTGTGCATTCAGCTGACAGAGCTCTGCTCACAGGCTTACCAGAGGCCAGGCCAGCCACTGCCAGGAAGGAGCAAGGGCAGAGCCAGAGCCTCAAGCAACCCTGAGCCTAAAGGGCACTCCATGCACTGCTACAGGATGTCACCTGGGTGAGCAGCAGGGCAGCTCAACCCCCAGGGGGAGCTGCACTGTCTGGGGGCACCTCTGTGCTGGGGCCACCCATGGCCCTCTTTGCCTGAGAAACAAAGTATCACTAGGAACCTGCTCCTAGGCGGGCTCTGACAAAAGAAACACAAAAAGACTGGCAATGGATCTGCTAAGGAGGCTGCTCAGGCTCTTCCCTGGCAGGAGGTGGGCGGCACTGACCTGCAAGCAGGAACATCTCTGTCTTGGAGGCATGTGAGGAAGTGGGGGAGGCAGGACCTGTGAGGGGTACTGGATACCGACTGCAAATGACTGGTGGTTAACACAGTCTGACTACCTAGGCCTTGCCTCCAGCTGCCCCAGCTGCCAGAGGCCACTAGGAGAGAGCAGAGCAGGAAGGGACCTGGAGGCGCCAACAAAGGTCACCTACGGTCAGGACAAACATAAGGTGAAAGCAGCAGTGACAGTGTGGCTGCCTTGGGAGACACACATGGGACAGGCAGACAGGCACTGTTTCCTTCATCAACCGTAACCTGGGTTGCCCACCTTCCAGAATGTTTGTGAAGATGACACATCACTCCACGGGTTGATTCTCTTCTGCTGGTTTGCTAAGTGCTCAAAGTATCAACCTTGACAGTTGGGGAGAGCCCCTCTACGGCCTGTGGCCCACGGAGAAGCCCGCTGTCCTTCATCTTGTACCATTTACAAATATATCGACCATAGAAAAGGAGTGGAGGAACAACCCACTGTGCAATTTGATCAAGGTTCACTGTGGGCCCTCGAAGCCCAGTGGCCACATGAGGCGTGCAGACAGGAGAGGCCAGGGTCTTGCTGGAGTCCAGGCTCTCAGAGTGGGGTAAGATCAGTGGCTCCAGGCTCGGGACTACAGCCACTCAGCAGAGGCCAGGGGGAGCTGGTGGTGCCAAGGCTGTGTGGCGTCTCCATGGAGGTGGACCATCCTGTAGGTGGGAGCAGAGGGAGGAGGGGTCGTGATGGGTTGGTGGTCATACATCTGTTCAACCAACCCAGAGCCTCACCTAGCACCCTTCATCCACTAACCCAGGTACATGCCATTTGGCAGGAATAGTAGATGTGACCTCATAGAAAGCCAAGGACCCTTCAGTCATGAGGAACAAGTTACATTTGTCCCCTTACCTGGGACAGACCACCCCTTGGCACTAGGCAGTAGAGCAGCAGGCACAGGGTAGCTGTGGGCTGCTAGCCTGTAGGTCTCCTGCCCTTGCCTGGACCTCAGGAACACAGTCCAGCTAAGAGCTTTACAACTAGGTTAGCTGGAGTTCAGCCAGCTCTAGCACAGGGCTAGGAACAGACAGGAATAAAGCTGGTCCTGGGCAGCCTAAGCAAGCAATTACACTGGAGCAGAGGCAGACCCAGAGCTTGTCTGTCTTCCACAGAGGCCCGGTCTGCTTGGTCCCAGATGCCAGCTCTATGGTGCTGTGCAGTGTTATCCCAGGGCAAAGGCTGTTTTCAGGAGCATCAGTGACACAGACAACCCAGTTCTACCCTTTTCTTTAGGTAAACTGTGGCTTTCAGGAAAGGCAATCTATGGTGCAGCTCCTAGCTGTGACCCAAGTTCCGATCTAAACCCCAAAGCTGCCCTTCCTCCTACAGAAGCTATAAATAACAGTGTAGTTGTTTCAGGAGTACAGCTCAAGGGGGACAAGCAAGTTCTGAGAAACCATGAACCCAACAGAATCAAAGAAGCAGCACTAGGCCTGGCTCCCTGGCTCGTGGGTGAGGGCTGCTGCCCAGAGGGCTAGACACCAACTGGGCACTTTTCTGCAAGGCTTTGTGAAGCTGGCTGCCATGGCGCCATCCTTCTAGGGAATCCTGACATGAAAGGCTATTAGACCTCTTGTAAGAACATTACAAAGAAAGGAGTCCCTGCTTGTCTGCCTAGTTTTCAGAGATGCTTCTGTAACCAGCAGTCTGGGCCACCAACAGGGCACCCATCCCATTAGTCCCTATTACTGTGTGTGTGTGTGTGTGTGTGTGTGTGTGTGTGTGTGTGTGATTTCAGAGACAGAATGGACAGGTTCCCAGTGGCAATGATGGTCTCAAGACAGAGAAGCTTAGCAGTCGCAGGAAAGTCATATGTCAGTTAAGGAGACAGGCCACGGTGATGAGAAAGGGAGCACAGAGAATGCCTGCACAGGAATCCAGAGGGTATGCTTTGTTGTTTTAAAACAGATACAGGGCTTCTCTGTGTAGCTCTGGCTGTCCTGCAACTCCCTCTATAGACCAGAAGCAGATCTGTCTGCTTCTGCCTCCCCAGTGCTAAGATTGAAGGTGTGTGCCATCATGCCTGACATTATATTTTTTTAATGTTTAGTTTTATTTTCATTTTATGTATGAGTGTTTTGCCTGCATCTGTCTCTGTGCAGCAGTTTTATGTCTGGTGCCCACAAAGGCCAGAAGAGGGTGTCCAATCCCTTGGAACTGGAGTTACAGATAGTTGTCAGCTGCCATGTGGGTACTGGGGATCAAACCAAGGTCTTCTGGAAAAGCAGCCAGTGCTCTTAACTACTTGACCATCTCTCCAGCCCCATATGACACAACAGACCTGGGAGGACATACATGTTCCATAGACTGGAACACTGATGGGATAGGTGGATCTAGGGCCTTCCATGGCTGGTGCAAATTTGGCCTAATGCTTAAAGCAACAACCCCAGCTAATGAAGAAGGAATGTATTTTAAAAACCTGTTTGGGCTATAGAACAAGTTCAAGGCCAGCTTGGGGAACTAAGTAAGACCCTGCCTCAAAAAGTAAAGAGGTCTGGGGATATAGTTCAATAGTTGAGTGCCTACCTAGGTCCAATCCTCAGTACTGAATTTTGTTTTTAAAAGCTACAGTCAGTCTACTGTGTGAGCCCCCAGGATGTTGTTGCACATGTTCCTAGGGCTCTCTGGTCCTCTAACTCCTTTCTCCTACCAGGGACAGTAATTCCAGAAGCCTGGGATGAGTCACCATTGTTCAAGGGACCCTACATTATCACTTTACAAGGGCCTGAATGGGCTCCTGTCCACATGGAGACCCTCTGGCTCCAAAGCCAGGAACCCCAGGAGGTTCAGCAACCATCAGTGGCTCAGGACTTTGAATCCAGAAAAACTCCCCCAGGGGACTGGGCTCTTCTCTGCAGATATACCCAACCAAGCCACCAGAAGTGTGGAGGGAAGGTCACGTACCAGCTTATTCCTCTCTACCAACAGAGCACGACTCAGGACCCAGGGCTGTGCAGAGAGGAGGGAAAGACAGATGGAGCCAGTTAGCAGAAAGACATGGACTTTATGGTTGGGTCGGAACTATCTAGAAACAGACTGCCCATGCATCACTTGCTGCAACCAAGAAGGGAGAACCACCAGGATAGATCCTGGGCAACTTTCTAAGAGAGAGACATGTAGCCCGGTGCAGTGGTGTATGCCTGTAATCACATCTCTCAGGAGGCAGAGGCAGGGGGATCTCTGCGTTCAAGGCCAACCTGGTCTACAGAGTGAGTTCAGGACAGCCAAGGCTACAGAGAAACCCTGTCTCGAAGAGAGGGGGGGGGGGCGAAGAGACATGTATATGTGTGAAGGAAACAGGCTATTGGAAGCCAGGCTATTGGTCCATGGAGAGGACCTGGCAGAGGCACCTCCTTTTTCACTGTTTCATGGACTTTCCCCAGCCTTGTTTTTTTCATCTCCAGGGGGCCTGGATTTAATGACTTCAGCTGCATCCAGAGGATAATGGTACAGTTGTCAGAACATAAAAACACCAGCTGCTGCATGTATGTCGCTCACAAAGATAAAAGATACGCAGCCTTCTTAGACTAAAACCAGCAAGAGAGACAGTGCCATCGTGTGAGAAACACATGCAGGTGTATACACTGCCACACAACCCCTCCCCTGCTCTCTAGTGCTGGCACATCAATGGAAACTCCCACAGGATGTACAGAGATAGCCATCTGGGATGCTGTCATGGAGCAAGCCTGTACGACGTATGGTTCTCAGAGTGAAGACAGGATCTCTGGGCAGAGCTGGCCGAGGCTGATTCTTCAACTGTGCCCCCTGCAAAGTTTCTACAGGTGACTGTCTCCCACCCACTTGGTGGACCTAAACAAGCCCGAGATCCTTGCCTTGTCTCTGTGGCTAGTCCTGATGTGTTGCAGGTCCCCAGGGATACCTGTGGGAGCAAAGCTCAAACTGGTGACTCAGGAGGCCCAGGGACCTCTCTGGACCCCTACATAGCCAAATTAACAATAAGGTTGGACATTTGAGATGCTTCCAAGAATGAAGAAGAGTCGTGTCCTTTTAGGATGTGCTGGTTCTAAGCTTCATCTGTGGGTTTGTCTTGGATAGGCCATGGTGACCTAGTAAGACAGCCCACAGCTGCTCTCCTAACCCTCATGACCCCGTGCCTCATCAGCCTATATGGGTCACTTCACATCCAGGGGCAGATGGAAGCCCTTCACCAAAGGATGTCACAATCCCCCAATAGCAAGCAGCCCTGGAAAAGTAAGCAACACTGGCCTCAGTGGCAAGTGGGAGCAAAGGAGCTTCCTCGCCATGTGGGAGCAGCCCAGCTCCTTAACGCGCTGCTTCTAAGAAGCAGTCTTAGAAGGTGTAGTAACTATTTATCTGAATTCCCAAAGACCAGAGATGTTGTAAGCCTGAGCCCCACGTGTGAAGAGGCACTAAGTGATAGCATGCCCCTGGCCCCCTGCTAGTGGCCCGACTGGTGCACCCCACACTTAGCCAGCCCTCTGGCCGGATTGAGAACGTGCTGCTGTATGCCGGGAAGGCTGCGTAGGTCAGGCCCAGGCCCATGTCTCTCTAGCACGGGCCACAGAGAAAGAAGACTGGAGCCTCAGCACAGCCAGACTGGCTTCCCTCCGCCTCAGCAGGTAGCAGCAGGGGCGGGACTTTGTCCTTTCACAAGCAGCTTGTCCTGCTTTCCTCAGGCGAGGTTCACCGAGGGAGGTAGGGAGGTAAAGAGCCTAGGGCCTGCAGGAAGCCAGCAGGCAGACCAAGAGGCCTGGCTCACCCCTGCACCTCGGGGACAGAGGCAGGCTCTACACCAATGTCTACACAGCACCTGGTGCCATTACCTGGTAAGTAGATGTCAGCAGGAGGGACTGGCTGGCTGCAACCATGGTGCTGCGGGCTGCCATCCTGCAGGACATCATCAACAGAGGGCGCTCGGCTCCCTGCAGCAGGGAGGAGCAAAGTTAGGACACACAGGTAGGGACAGGTCCTTGTGGTCCCTCCGCTCTGACCCCATGAACTCTAGGGTGGGCACATGCATGAGGTGGAAGTTGTTTGTTTTGTTTCAAAGCCAGACTGGTGGTGCCAGGTGGGAGCTGTCCTTTGCTCTTCCTTTTGCTGGGTGGTCAGGAGTGGGTGGTCAGGAGTGGCCCCATTTCCCTGCGTAGTGGTGAACTGCAGGGAAACCTTCCGGAGCAGCCCTGAGACTCAAGGCTAGTTCCCTCTCACACAAATCCTCCCCAGGTGGGAAGCTGAGGCCCTGCCTAAGACAGGACAGACTAGGGAGGCTGGAGTGACAGCACACTGCTCCTAGAGGGTGCCACCCCACTCACACCAAGGGCCCCAGCCTCGCATGGGGGGGACCTCTCAGCAGGGTGTAGGGCACAAGAGAAGAGCTGCAATTACATGGGAGGGGGACAGGACGCACATCACTATTCTATGGGCCTCACTGCTGGTCAAGTGGCCACGGGGGGTCCCTTAGATGTCAGCCCTGAACCTTGCTTTACTTTTCTGTCCAGCAGTAACATGCCAAGGACTAAGCAGAGGCAGGCTTAAGGGGCTGCTTATGACCCAACATGGCCAGTGAAAGGGGTGGGGGAGCCCAAGCTTCCTAGGCTACCCACTAAGCCCTCCAGTGTAAGGAGGTAAAGAGCTATCAGCTGGTCTCCTCAATTCATCAGGAGAGAGACAGCCAGGCAACTCCAGAAGACATCAGCACAACTATCACACATGGGTAGCCCTTCCTGAACAAACATGGGGCGATGGCCAGCACCTTCCACCCTTACTACCCCTGAACAGGTTTCTGAAGGCAAGATGGGGATGGAGGAGGGAGTGTCCCTAGCCAGGACCCAAAGCATGCCAAAGGCCTTGATGGGAAAAGGAGCTCACCTTGCTTTAGGGCCGGCTCATCCACCTCCTCTGTCCCGAAACTCTAGGAGACAAAGAGAAAAGGCCTCTGGTATAAACACCCTCAGGCAAAGGGACAAATTCCTAAGCCTAGGTTGAAGGCATTAGGCAGCAGATGCCACCCAGGACACAGGCTGTCACCAGAAGGCTGTCTTTGTGAGTGGCCTTGCTTATGAGCCCTCAAAGTGGCTCGACCACAGGGCACTCCAGCCCATAGTCAAGGACACTGACTTGTCTGGCTGTGGCATCAGTGTAGAAGTGCCTAGAGGGCTAGGGAGAGGTCCGGAGTGGTGAGGGAGGCCCTGAGAAGGCTGGCCAGGGCCTCACCAGAGGCAAACCTCACCTCAGGGGAGCTGCTCTCCCGCAGTGCCAGCTCCACACCGCTTGGTGGGAGAGGAGCATCTGAGTCTTCCGAGAGCTTCTCCTCATCCTCCTCATGGATGGGGGAAGATGGAGACCGCAGGGTGCTGCGGAGAGGAGGGAAGCAGGGTTGTAGAATGGCTGGAAAAGGAACGCAGTCCTACAGAAAGCCACAGGGGCCAGCAACCTTCCCATGTACACCTGGAGACACGAGAGCAGCCTCTGCAAAGATTCCCAAGGGAAACTACTCAATGGAGACTCCCTGGGAGAAGTGTGCTTTATAGCACAGATCCAAACAACCAGAAAGGGGGGCCTGCCCAACACCCTCCTGCCCCTAAAGGACAGGAGCACAGGCCTGACAGCCCGACACTAGAAGAGACACATGGAGCCCCAGGCAAACAGCAGATGGGACTGTGGGTCTCAAGTTCTTCTGCCATGTGCTCAGGGGCCTGGGCAGCTTGCAGAAGATGTACCTTTCTTATTTTTCTCCTTGAGGAATTCAGCATAGCAAGACTGGCCATCCTGGGGACTGTGGGCCGGAGAGGCCTCTTGTGGTGCTGAAGATAAAGCTGTGAAGCTCTGTGGTAGAGCACTGGCCTAGCATGCACGTGGCCTCCAGAAACACAGACACACAAAACCCATTCCAGACAGAAGGTTAATATCTAGGGCACACAGAACCTCAAAAAGTTCTAGACACTAACTCATCCAATCACTAAATGAATTCAAGGCTGTTTACACAAGAAATGCAGCGTCAGTGGTGGCACATGCCTATAATCCCAGCACTTGGAAAAGGCAGGAGAATCAGGGGAACTAGGTCAGCCAGCCTGGGTTGTATGTGAGCATCTCAGAAGAATCAGAAAGAATAAGAGTGCCAGGTAGTGGCGCACACCTTTAATCCCAACACTCCAGAGGCAGAGGCAGGCAGATCTCTGAGTTCAAGGCCAGCTTAGTCTATAAAGCAAGTCTAGGACAGCCAAGGCTACACAGAGAAACCCCTGTCTCAAGAAAACTGAAAAAAGAAAAGAAAAACCAACCAACCAAATCCGGGCATGGTAGCACACGCCTGTAATCCCAGCACTCAGAAGCAGAGGCAGAGGCAGGTGGCTCTCTGTAAGTTCGAGGTCAGCCTGGTCTACCACAGTGAATTCAGGAAGAGCCAGGGCTACCCAAGAAACCATGTCTCAAAAAAAAAAAAAAAAAAAGCCTCCCTAAGATAGGGCTGTAGGCGCCGGGCGTGGTGGCGCACGCCTTTAATCCTAGCACTTGGGAGGCAGAGGCAGGCGGATTGCTATGAGTTCGAGGCCAGCATGGTCTACAAAGTGAGTCCAGGACAGCCAAGGCTACAAAGAGATGCCCTGTCTCAAAAAACTACAAAGATTGGGTTGTAGGCAAGCCTGTAAGGCATTTTCTTAATTAATGATTGATGTGGAGGGGCCAGCGCATTACAGATGTGCCATCCCTGGGCTGGTGGTCCTGGGTTCTATAAAAAAAACAGGCTGAGGAAGCCATAAGGAGTAAGCCAGTAAGCAGCATCCCTCCTCGGCCTCTGCATCCGCTCCTGCCTCCAGGTTCCTGCCTGTTTGAATTCCTGTCCTGACTTCTTTCAATGATTAACCGTGATATGGAACCCTTTCCTCCCCAGCTTACTTCTGGTCATGGTGCTTTATCACAGCAATAGAAACCCTGACTAAGACACAAGCTATACCTGCTTCAGGCCTCAGCGTCCCAGTCCCAGCTGTCACTGATGGCTCTTTGGTGAGATATGCTTATGTGACCAGCTGCCAAAAATTCCAAGATTCAAGTCATCTCCCTGGGCAGGGACATAGTACAGGCATGTACAGTTACTGACAGCAAAAAGTTGGTGTGGCTTGGGGCCTGTGAACACTGGGAGTCGCAGCCCAGCACCTTCCCTGATGTACTGCTCTGCTCGGTGCTGCTGGCTGTGACCTCCTGTGGCAGGCTTTAACCTGCTGCTGGGCCTTCTGAGCCCCAGAATCAAGGAACAAATGCATCATCAAGTTCATAAAACCCTACAGAAACGTTCAAGTCTCACATGTACACGCTCACCTTCCGCTCACCTGAGCCCTCTTTCACTCCCCATGTGGACACACCTCACCGAGGAAGACTAGACACTGGCCTCACCTGTCCGGAGACTTGCTCTGTGGCTTGCCCTTCTGTAGGCCACTTTCTATGATTCGATCGAGTCCAGCGAGAGGACAGCTGGCCTGGGAAAGACTGTCCGAGATGCCTGAGTAGGTGATTTCCTCATAGAGTGGGGCTGATGGGATAGCCGGGGAGACAGCCCGTAGACCATTCAGTGCCTCGAGCAAAGAGATGGGCTCATAGCCAGGTGGGACACTGTCAGAACTCTGTGGGGACAAAGCCAAGTGAGGAGGGACCAGACAGGCTCCTTGCCCACAGCCATGAAGCCACAGAGCTGCTTTGCTGACTGTGTCTTGAGCATGCCACCTTCCAAGGACTTAAGTCTGCCGAGTGGGAGCCATCCTGCTCACTTTCCCTTGGCCACCAGCTCCAGCACAC
Organism: Acomys russatus; assembly: GCF_903995435.1. NCBI lineage: Eukaryota > Metazoa > Chordata > Mammalia > Rodentia > Muridae > Acomys > Acomys russatus. Next base: position 9,461,123 of record NC_067161.1, read on the forward strand.
ACCCCAGCCCCCAGATGTCCAGAATGATCATCCAGGTCTGCAAAGCCACTGCCCCCATCATTGCCCCGCCCCTACATGGCTGCTCCACTGCAGGGTAGAGAGTGTGAGGGGTTAGTGACAGCAAGAGAACTCAGGAGCAGGCAGAGCAGAGCCGTGCCAGAGGCAGGAGAACCAGTGCGAGTGCTGCCCTGACTGGGGACCCCAAGCAGGGTGGCAGCGGGAGTGTGGGTGGGTGCTAGCTCCTGCAGCCACTCATCAGGAGTAGATGGATTTGGCAGGGTTGAAGGAGAAGGAACGTGCCCAGCTTCCAGGGGAAAGCAGTCAGGCCATGGAATGCTGCACTGCTCCCACAGGCTTGCACCAACCAAGCAGAGGGGCAGTGCTCATAAGTGTGTCCCCTACAGGAAACTCTGACCTGCCCACGCCAGACCCTGTGAATAACAGGATGGGGCAGCACCCCTGGGGAATGCGGTATGCACCAGGCTGGTGCTGGTCTTCCGGCTGACTCGAACCTCTGCTCACCTGACTTTAACTTAAAGGTGAAGAACTGCCTCCTGCCCCACACCCTCCACAAAAGACAGACTCACTGCATCCCAAGCTTCTCCCCTCAGTTAAACTAGCAACTTTCAACTGGCTCTGGCCAGGTCAGTGAGACTCCAGGAAGAGGCCTGGCCTGGCTACTACCTGACTTTTGCTCTTCCTGTCTGATCCCTGGGGTGCAGGGAAAACATCAGAAAACCAGAGTCCTCGGCCCAAAGAGCCAAACGTCAAGGACAGCCAGCCAGGATGCAAGACGAGTGAGCATGCAGGGAACGCCATGTGCAAAAAGGAGCAGGGCTATCAGTCCAACCTTCCACATCCATTCCTCTGCCAGCAAGAAAAAAAAGGGAAACAGGACACGCGGGAGCTACAGCGGGCCAAGCTGGCGAAGGGCTGTGCCTGGGGCTGGCTACCACCTGGCACCAACAACAAACAACTGGCTCTGCGCCAACAGACCTTCTGCTTTGCTTGTTCCACAAAACTCCCTTCCTGGTTTGGGATGCCGGGACTAGGGAGAGCGGATTTGACAAAGTGTGTTAAACGTATTAGCCTGGGGTTAAAACGACCTCCTACATTTGTTGGTTTAAAAATAAGGGGCGGGGCAAAAAAAAAAACAAAAAAAAAAAAAAAAAAAAAAAAAAAACGGAGCTATATGACCAAACACACTTACTGTTTCCCTTTTAGGTTTCTTGCTGGCCAGGGAGGCAGGGTGCGACTTTGATTTTTTAAAGGGACACTGTCAAAATAAAAATCACATGTTTTACAACTTCTACCTCCACATGGCATGGGGTCTGGAGGGGCGAGGCAGGCCTCTGGTTTACTGCCCTCCTTGCACTCCCAGGAATTCAAAAACTATGGTTGTCCTTAAGACCACACTCAATAAAAATTCTGCATCAGTGCTCTGCGCAGGCTGCCTGCACATATAACCAGTTCCTGGGAGCCCAGCAGTGGGCCTCACTCACAAAGGAAGGTATGGACCCATCTTCATGTCCTCAGTCTAACCTACTCATGGGCTGGGTCTCCCCAAAGCAAGAGGTCCCAGCCAAGGTGACATGAGAGGGTCTGAGCAGTCAGCCTCGTCATTTCCTTCATGACTCTCAGAGGCCTCATTTGGGCACTTCACAGAAATGTTCTCACAGGGCAGGTGGCAGAGAACAAGCACCCATTTAGGTACTCGGGACCCTGCAAAAAGCAGGTGGTTCCCGGCGCAGATTAGAGCTTCTGGCTAATTACAAACCAAGGGACGCCCCCCCCCCCACCAACACACACACAACTGGCTCACTCATGACAAGAGGATAAAAAGAAGAAGGGACCCACCTAACCCTCAACCACCAGAGCAAACCAACCCACAAGCCCATCACTGCTAAGTAAGCACCTGTGGATCCCTCTGAACACTAGGACCTCTCCTTCATGGGGAAGCCCCACCTTGGAGCCATTTTTCTGGCAACCAACAAACACATGGGTGGTGACTATGGTTATTCAACAAACGCCCACACAGTCTGCTAGAGGGAAGAGGTGTTGCAGGCCTTGTACATGCAGCAGGGATGTGCTACACTGCTAGTCCTGGAGCCTGAACAAAGCCTCAGTTTTTGAAAGAGAGGCCAAAAACCTGCATTTCATGGGACACTTCTAGGCATTTAAATGTTGGCACAGACCAGGTGCAGTGGTGCACACCTTCAATCCCAGTACTAGGGAGGCAGAGGCAGGTGGATCTCTGAGTTTGAGGCCAACCTGACATACAAATAAGTTCCAGGACAGCCAGGACTACACAGAGAAACCTTGTCTCAAAAAAACAAAGCAAAAATGTTGGCCTGTGGCTGGAGAGATGGCTCAGAGGCTAAGAGCACCATTCGATCTTCCAAAGGTTCTTCTGTATTCAATTCCCAGCAACCACATGGTGGCTCATGACCATCTGGTGCCTTCTTGTGGTGGGCAGGTACACATGCAGGCAGACTATTGTATAAATAAATAAATAAACATAAATGTTGGCTCGGTTTTCAGAATGTCCTGACCACAGGACTTATTGCTCTTTCCTGTTAAAGTGGACGCAAGCCCTTCAAAAGCCACCAGCCTAATGTGGCAGATGTACATGGCAGCCTAAGACAAGGCCTTGTCCCAGACTGAGCTCTCCCTCTCCCCAACTGCCTCAGCTTCTTCTGAGGACTCTCACCCGTTTTTATGGCCCTCTCTCCCTCAGAGGAGCATGTCTATATGAGTTTCATCTCTTCATTTATGTCTCACTCTTTAGGTCCTTTAACTGACAAGACCTCCTGGTCTGCCTGAAGCAAATTCTACCTAGATAGTCTGTACAGGAAGCCTCCAGGCTGAGGCTGAAGGTAGCCCACAGGCAGTAACACACAGCTGTCCCTCAGAGAGCGTTACCTAAAACAACAGTGGAGATGGTAGCAAACGCTGGGGTCTACCCTTGCCCAGCAGGCGCCCTGTCAGCATAGCACAGCCTGGTCCCTCAGTAGTACCTCACAGGCTGCTGTGGGGACCGTGCCTGTGCAGGAGACAGGAGAGAAGGGAGAGGAAAGGCACTTACAGAGTGCTCGTCATGGTCCACACTTTGGGCCAAGACGGGGCTGAAGGAGATGGGAGACAGGGCCCCTGGCTTCTTCCGCACAGCCCGAATTTGCAGGAGAGCTCGAAATGCTGTGACAGAAAGAGGGACATATGAACAAGGACATATCATTAGAGGCGTGGAAAGACACTCTAGACTGTGGACACTGGTGACACAATGCCACTCACGGTGCCCAGGAACAAGTTTCCAAAGCAGAGCAGAGGGGATCCTTAGCGGATGGAGAATTGGCCAGTTTCTTTCTTTTTTCTTTTTTTTCTTTTTATTTTCTTTTCTTTCTTTATTATTTTTTGTTTTTTTGAGACAAGGTTTCTCTGTATAGCCTTTGGCGGTTCTGGAACTCACTGTGTAGACCACGCTGGCCTCAAACTCAGAGATCCACCTCCCTCTAGAAGCCTCCCAAGTGCTGGGATTAAAGGATTGTGCCACTGCTGCCCGGCAAACTGGCCTGCTTCTAAGAGTAGGCAGCTAAGAGACCACGGACCCCTCTATCAAGTCAGCAGTAGGCTGAAACAGTAGAGACCACAGTGCTCTCCAGAGGGCAGGGCAGGAGCAGGGACATGTGCATCTCCACAGACAGAGCCCTGGGTACGCTCACGCTGCCTCCCTCCCACAGAGCCCTGGGTATGCTCACGCTGCCTCCCTCCCACAGAGCCCTGGGTATGCTCACGCTGCCTCCCACAGACAGAGCCCTGGGTATGCTCACGCAGCCTCCCACAGACAGAGCCCTGGGTATGCTCACGCTGCCTCCCTCCCACAGAGCCCTGGGTATGCTCACGCAGCCTCCCTCCCACAGAGCCCTGGGTATGCTCACGCAGCCTCCCTCCCACAGAGCCCTGGGTATGCTCACGCAGCCTCCCTCCCACAGAGCCCTGGGTATGCTCACGCAGCCTCCCACAGACAGAGCCCTGGGTATGCTCACGCAGCCTCCCTCCCACAGAGCCCTGGGTATGCTCACGCAGCCTCCCTCCCACAGAGCCCTGGGTATGCTCACGCAGCCTCCCTCCCACAGAGCCCTGGGTATGCTCACGCAGCCTCCCTCCCACAGAGCCCTGGGTATGCTCACGCAGCCGGCAGATGGGGCAGTTGTTGGCCTGGTACCGCAGGGTGTCAGCACAGGAAGTGCAGAGGCACAGGTGGCGGCAGGGCAGGATCAGCGTGTCCCGCAGGTCTGACAGGCACACCACACACTCACTGCTGTTGTCACTGTTCTCGTCATCAGAAGGCTGTGGAGACAAGAGCCTGTGTATCAGTGCCTTCACAAGGGCCTGAGGGGGGACCTGGTGCTGCCTTGAGCAGGCCCTCCTGTGTTTATGTGTGCCACCATCCCCAGAGACTATGTGGAAGAGGGACTAGGTGTCAGGGACACAGCAGAGCTCCTCAAGCACCATGGGGGACCAGGCTCACATGGAGGGGAGAACCCTTGCCTCCTCAACCCCAGACATGCTATAAAGAAGCAGAGAGGGGAAGGGCAGCACTGAACCACGTGTCTTTACAACAGATGGGACTGTCTATCCAGCCTGAATCATTGAGCAGATCTAACTTGGAAATGTGTTCACTTGTATCAGCTCCTAGACACCACACTAGGACCTGGGCGGAGTAAGCAGATATTTTAAACATGAACTGGGTACCTGAACCTGCTGGTTTATTGGACCGCTGCCACACTTACCCATCTTTGTACTGTCTGGAGCTACTTCTGAGCTATGGCTGCAGCACCAAGTAGCTGCCATAGAAACCAGATGGTTAACTTGGTATAGCAGTGGGCGCCTTTAATGCCAGCACTCAGGAGGCAGAGGCTTGAGGCCAGCCTGGTCTATGTAGTGAGTTCCAGGAGAGCCAGAGCTATATACTGACACCCTATATTGAAAAACAAACAAATCACCCACAGATGGTTCATAAAGCAAAAATGCTACCTGGGCCCGGTGTCAATGCAAGTGAGCAATGTGGGCTGCCCCTGCCAAGCTGCCCTGCCTTCCAGCTCCTGGCCAGTTCCAGCTGCCCTGATGCCACACCAAGGCTGGTTTGCTCATTAGCCCTGGCTGACCTGGAATTCACCATGTACAACAGATTGGCCTCAAACTTGCAGCATTCTTTCCTCCAGCCTTTGCCTTCTGAGCGCTGAGATTACAGGCTTGTGCTACCATGCCAAGGTGACTTTCCAAGGCTTTAAAAGCAGATACTTTAGCTGGACTACCAAGACAGCTCAAAAAGTAAACATGCTTGTTACTCAATCTGATGACCTGAGCTCAGTCCACCAGGACTCACAATGTGGAAGAGAGAACTGTCTACCATAAATTGACACACATGCAATGTGAAAAAAACTCCTAGCTCTCACACAAAACAGTCAACACATTGACTAATAGCATATCTTTAAAGATAACACAAGCAGCAAACAGGTTCCCATGTCATGTTCTGTGCACTTCCATGGCCCTGTGCTAAATGTCTCCATTAGCTAGAACTGTCTGGAATGTCTGTCTGCTGCTCTAGAGAGCTCAGTGCCTGTGCAGAGGTGGGAACCAGAAGACAGGGATTGAACCACTGAGGAAAAGGCCCAAAAGCAGCCCTGTCCAGACCAGAGAGACGGACAGACCCTGGACCCAGGCTGCCAGGACAACCTAGTGATTTAAACAACATGCTGAGGAAAGGACACTCTAAAACATGCCCAACTGCTGTCTTCTGTTGTGGTTGGGGGAGTGCGAGGTATCCCTCTAAAAGGCTTATGGAGGATCTAAGGCCCATCTGTTAGGAGGTTTTGGGAACTCTAGGAAGGGGGTCTTACCTAGAGGAAGTAGGTCACTAAAGGCAGGTGTTGGGGGGCCAGGTAGCTTTTGTCTAGCCCTTCCTGGCTCTTGTGTTTCCTGGCTACCATGATGTGAGCTACTTTGCTCCATCTCACTTTCCCTGCCATGGTTGACTGACACTTGTAAAACTGTGATCTGAAATAAACTGTCCCCATTTCAGTCGCTATTTTTCAGGTAGTCAGTCACAGACACAAAAGTCTCATTGGTTTAACTGCTAAAAAGGAATTAAGGAGAAATGATGGAGTCTGGGGTCCTGAACATCCATGGAAAGGCCTCTTCCCATCAGGCCTTGTGGGTCCTGGGCCTGAAAAACCTCAGCAAGTCACCCAGGGAGTGGGCTCCTAAAAGGCAGCCGGAAACCTGGGGCACGTGGCCAGCCTGGAGCCAGGCAGCTGCCCACAAGGACACACCTTAGTCTCCTGGTTGTTCTTGTTCTCGATGCCGTAGATCTCCTGCAGCAGGTAGCTGACCCGGTCCACCTAGAGAACAGAAAGATGAGCTGGGGCTTGGCCAGTCTCCACTAGTGGGGTCCTCTGTACCTAGCCCACCTCCAGAACTGCAGGCCCCCAACAAACTGTGGCTGCAAGTCCATGGGACTTGTTGAAGCTCTTCTCCTGAAGAAAGGCAGATGCCAGGAACAAGAGGCAAGAAACTCTGTCCTGTGCCAAGTACAGCCAACAACACAGGTGTAGGAAATGGGGCCAGTGGTCCCATCCATCCATCTATCCCAGAAGGCCTGGCTCTAGGCGATCCACAGTCATCCCCATTACTAGACAGTAAACACTTTGGACCCATTCTGTCACCCATAAGAGGGCCAGAGCTGTTGTCTATAGGCAGCAGACAGCAAGCCATACAACTCTTGTTACCACAGGACATGAAACCCATGTCTGGTCTTAGACCTTTCCCCAAGTGCCCTCAATTACTGGTTCCAAAGTTCCACAGACAACAGCACCCCACAGAGAGCTGGGACCCTGCTAGTTGGCTTTCAGGAGACAAGAGCCCCAAGAATGGGGTCTTCTGTTCATGCTCCTTTCTTTTAAAGGCTAACAAACTGCCCAACAGTGTAATTCTAAGCAGGTCTCTAGCACCTGGGTAGCTGCCACAGCTCACCACAGCTCACCACAGCCTTGGAATACAGGCTTCTGCCTCTTAAGCATTCTCATCTCACAATCAAGGCCTCCAATGGCTCCAGTCAGATAGCCTACTAAATGCTTAGGGTGCTCAAGTAGGCCACCAGGAGTCACTGCCCTATGTAGAATCACAAAATGTGTGATTCCCAAGAAAAGCTGACCCAGTCTCCCTGGTGCCCTGGGACTCCTCCCCGTTCAGGAGACTTTGAGCAGTGATGCTTTATTTCCAGTAATTTGTACTCAAGAGGCAGCTGACATATTTCCATTTCACATCTTTCCTCACCTTCTCCACCCACTCATTTAGCCAATACTCAGCAAGAACTAACTGCAATCCATGTATCATGGTTCAAACTGGGGAGGACTCAGGGACTTACACAGGCTGCTATAGCACTGAGTAGCTGTGTATCCCACGCACACAGAACACAGACCCCAATATCCCCGGGCACAACTGGGCACAATCAGGCAAGCACCTCCTTCAGGACCAGAAAGAACACCCCATGGAGTCTGGTGGGTGTTTACACCTGCATTACATGCGTCTTACAACCCAAGGGCCAATGATGTCTGGCACTTACAATTTGTTTCTGCTTTAGTGGCTTCACGGAGAAGCTGCCGTCCACATGCTGTAGGTAGGAGAGACACACATTAATTCCAAGCTGGCCCCTCCCAGCCAGGCGGAGGCCAACCTACACCCATAGCTGAAGACGTCTCCGTCTGTGGCCCCACGCCTCCCTTCTACAGCACCTGGAGCGCCTTCTGCAGACATTTCCTCTCAAACCCAGCTACCCTGAGGGCCCCCGGCACACATGAATGGAAGCCACGCAGCCACAGCCTGATGCTGGCAAACCACCTGCAGGTGGACACACAAAAGTCCTTGGGCATAGCTTAGTCAGGAAGATGACACAAGCACAAACTCAGAGAGCTAAAACTGTACAAGCAAAAGGGAATAAAGCAAACGCCTTTAATGATACCCAGGGGCCCAGGCTGCTCTGAGTGGGGAAGGGTTAAGGTACTAGAGCTCAGACTTCTGTAATAGCACCAATTATACTGAGTCAACCAAGACCAGCACTCGAGATTGTCTAGTAAAGTCTGTGGGCACTTACGGAAACTCCTAAAGTGTGGTACCATAAAAACATTTTTTTTTTTTTTTTTAAACAGGGTTTCTCTGTGTAGCCTTGGCTGTCTTGGACTCGCTTTGTAGACCAGGCTGGCCTCACAGACATCTTCCTGCCTCTGCCTCCAAATGCTGGGATTACAGGTGTGTGCCACCGTGCCTGGCTACAAAAGTTTTTTTACTGAGCTATAAACTGCACACACTGAATGAGAGCCCACCAGGGACAGCCCACTCGCCTCAGCAGATCCTGCCCAGCACTTCTCCCAACAAGGCCCAAACACAGGGTGCTCAAGAGGTGGCTGGCCTCTGTCTAGCACACTCTTGGCACCTGCACTCCTGGCCCAAAAGAGCACGCCTAGGCTTACTACAGAGCAGCATGGCAAAGCTGTGCAGACACCAGAGGGGTCTGGAGACACAGGTCACAGTAGGAACAGGTTCTGTATACCTTGGTGAAGAACCCCAAATCATAATGACTTAAGATGATTCAACAGAAAATGAGATGTGGGGATACCCCAAGTAATCACAGCCATTCTTGTTGAGGTCCTTGTCACCTGGGCTCCAGCCCAGTGCTATGCTTTAGCTGCAGTGCTGAGGAGGAATGGTGCAGGTCTGAGGGAGGGTGGGGTCTCTGAAGGCATTATCAAGCAGGCATATAATAGCCAAACCTCTGACAAACGAGGGGATATATATATATGTAAAAATTACATATAGGCCTGGGGTTATACTACTTACCGAGTATCTATATAACAAACTAGGGGTCAAGCCAGCTCTGAGATAAGATAATAACAAGTAATAATGGGAAACAATTGTTCAGAGGGGTCAAGAAAGGCCTCCCATGGGGACGGAAGCCTATTTAGCCCTATCTGGACTTCAAGCTGCAGCCAGCAGGAGGGAGAGGGAAGAGCAGATCATAAGTGAGGTAAGGCTGTGACCCGTGCCTGGTGACCTGAGGAAAGGGTGGTGGCTGTGGCTGGGGTCTCCATGTGGCATCTTGCCTGGAATGGCAGGGTCTCGACTGTTCTACGGGGCTGGCCTTAGTCTAGAACATTTTGCCTTACCACTCTAAATACTCTTTAAACACCACCACCACCGCCACCAACAAGAGGATGCTCAGCCTCAGGACCAGTATCTTGGGAACTAAGACTCTGTCATTTAGGCCCTGTACCAAGGCCTGACCCCCATACTCAGGGCACACCCCGATCCAGCTCTCAGGTTACAGGGTCACAGCCAGGATGGCACTTACCTTCTCAAAGGCAGCCAAGAGCACATGAGCATGGCCAGTCACTTCCACAACTGAAGCAGTGAAAGACAAGAGAGGAGAGACCAAAGTGAGGTCATGGCTGGGAATCTTGTCCTTACCCTGTGGGCATGATCTCTAGATGCCACAAGCAGTGGTAGATTCCAGAGTCCGCTCCTGTCACTGCCCTCATCTCACCCTCCTCTTGCCACTGCCACGAGCCTGTGGGGGGCTATGACAGACACCCTCTGTTCCAGAAGAGGCGCTCTGATGACTCAGGAAGAAGGACGCACTTCCTCTCCATGGATCTTACCCATTTGCAAAGGAAGATGAGGAAAGACCAACAATGCTCACCATCTCCTTCGTCCACCACAGCCTGGATGACTACTGGAAACACACCTCGGTCCAGGTCAAAGTTCAGCTGAGGAAAGGAGGCAAAAGTGGTCAGGCCCTCAGACATCAGGAGGTGAGCTGGTCAGCCCGAGCTGGAATAGACTGATGGGATCTAGGGCACTCATTGCCACTAAAACCACACAGGCCACACAGCTTCTGGCTGGCATGAGGTCCTTGACTCATGTGCTCTCCCCAGCTGTGGAGTGCCTGCAGTGGATCATGTAGCATCTGTCTTCTCAGACCCAGTTCTTTTCTCTGAGCATGCTCTGCAAGCTCAGCCTCAATTCCATTCCTCTTCGGGTTGCATACTTCTCCTAGGGGTGAGTTGGCCACACTGTACTTGTCCACTCACCAGTTGGCAATTCAAGAGCAGTTTCTACATTGTAAGCACTCTCAACAGTGCTGTCATGTATCTCTGTAGCCTCTGTCATCCAGTCTTCTGAGGACATACCTCCAAGTTTTGGGTAAAGTTTCATTGTGTAATTGTTTGACGAAAAACATCTGGCTTAAGCCCCACAAAGATGGAACAAGAGTGATGATGAGTGAAGACCACTTAGTTCATCCTTCCCTTCCTCAGGCCAGCAGCTACCCTCCCCCCCAGATCTGGTTCCATTCTCACTGTGGGCCCCCACACACACACCCCTTCACCCCCGCCTCAATAGCAGCCTCAGAAGGAACAGATACCCATCTCTTCATGAAGACCTATTGTCCTGGAACCCCTGGCCCTCACCCTGCACCCTGCTAGCAGAGCAGTACTCTGGGACTTGTGGGCCACACCCTCTAAACACTCTCAGCTCCTGTTTTTTCCTGTCCCTAGGCTGTCCTCAGAAGCTGTAGAGGACAAAATCTAGCCTACCCAGTCTCCAGAACCTTCTTGGTATCTCAGGGAAACAGAAGATATTTCAATGTATTCTCACTAAGCAGTTACTGAAAGAATGGTCAGGGGCTAGGGACGGTAGTGCACACCTCTCCCTTCAATCAAGCAGGAGGCAGAGGCAGAAGGGTGCTAACCTCATCAGTGAGGTCCTGTCTCAAACAATATGCAAACCAGTAATTCCAGGCAGGTGGATCTCTGTGAGTTCAAGGTTAACCCGGTCTACATACACACTTAGACCCTGCTTCAAAAACAAAAAACAAGCCGGGCGGTGGTGGCGCACACCTTTAATCCCAGCACTCGGGGAGGCAGAGGCAGGTGGATCACTCTGAGTTTGAGGCCAGCCTGATCTACAAAGTCCAGGACAGCCAAGGATACACAGAGAAACCCTGTCTCAGAAAAAAAAAAAAAATTAAAAAACAAAACACAAAAAACAAAAAACTTCTAAACTCTGTGAACATATTAAAACCCACTGAATCCTTGTGGCATGTGTGGACTCACAACACAATTAAGTTTAAAAAGCAAAACCAGCCAGGCGTGGTGGCGCATGCCTTTAATTCCAGCAGTAGAGAGGCAGAGGCAGGCAGATCTCTGTGAGTTCAAAGCCAGCTTGGTCTACAAAGTGAGCCCAGGACACCAGGGCTATAGAGAACCCGTCTCAAAACAAACAAACAAACAAACAAACAAACATGGAGCAAGTAAAGCAACTAGAGAAAGGACCCCCAACAGTAGCCCCAGCCAAGGGCAGTGCCTCTGCCTCACAAGCAGGCCTTAGCCGGGCCCCACAGGCTCATGGCAGAGCTGCTTCTGGACTGTGGCCTAGAACCCCGAGCTAAGGACTGAGTGATCAAATCGTGAACGGAGACTCACTGGCTGGAAGCTTCTCCCAGCAGATCACAGGGCTCCCTTCTTCCTCTAGGTCAGGCTAAAGCATCCTGGAACACAGCACTGAAATACTGTCCCTCACGGAGTGATCAGTAGAACAGAGCGGGACACTTGTCTCCACCCAAAGCCTGGTGACACATGCATTTCCAGTCCACCACACTGGGCCTTAGTTTTGTGGTGTGAAATGAGATGGCTGCAACACCAGCTACAGACTTCCACAATAAAAGCCATGGAAATCCTCCCACCAGCCAGCACTGGGCATTGCAGCTGGGGCTGTGGATTTTAGTATTATTTATGAAATAGGAAAAGGTTTCTTCCTAAGAGTTATCAATATGGCCAGGGGTAGCACAGACCACTGAACCCAGCACTCGGGATAGAAGCAGGTGGATTTCTGTGGGTTTTGAGGCCAGCCTGGGCTACATAGTAAGTTCCAGGACAGCTAAGGCTATGTAGAGAGACCTTGCCTCAAAATTAAAATAGAGTTAGTAACACAGGGAATTTTCCACTGCAAATATGGATGAGAAAGGAGTCAATACACTATAGAAAACTGCCTGTGTGGTTATTTGAATGAGAACAACTACAGGTTCATATTGTTGAATGCTTGGTCCCATTTGTGAAACTCTTTGGGTACGATTAGGAGGCGTGGCCTTATTGGAGGCGAGTCACTGGAGATGGGCTTTGGGTCTCTTTCTGCCTGCAGCTTTTGGTAAGACGTGAACTCTCAGCTATTACTCCAGCGCCATGCCTGCCTGGGGGCTACACTCCCCACCATGATGGTCACAGACTAACACCCTCCGAAACTATATGCGACCCCCCAATCAATGCTTCATTTAAAAGATGCCTTGGTCCAGGGGGGTGGTGCACGCCTTTAATCCCAGCACTTGGGAGTTTGAGGCCAGCCTGGTCTATAAAGTGAGTTCCAGAAACCTTGTCTTAGAATTGAAAAACAAACAAAAAACGTCTTGGTTATGGCATGCCATCACAGTGCAGGACCAGAGCCACACTCAGGACTGGTGGCTGCCAACTCAGCCCTGGGCTCGTTCATATGAACAAGCTTCAAAGTGAGCCTCGGTCTGTCTGGAGGGACAGAAGCCAGTCAGCACGATGCCTGAGACAGCATGCTTAACTCAGCACAGTTCCTTTTGTGTTGAGGCTATGGAGCCAAGGAAGACACGTCAGCAGGGAGGAGTTGCCTGGTCCTTTGGAAAGAGGATACAGGCAACAGAGGTAGTGCTTGCAGCTTTGAATTACGTCAGTCTCTGTGTCAGTTATTGGCTTCCTAGGCCAAACACAGATATAATATCAGCAACAGAGCAACAGGAGAAGAGGACATACTTCCAACACCAGAGGGGGCCCGAGGAAGCAGTTTGTTTGTTTTTATTTTCAAATCTTATGTGCATGGGTGTCTGACCTGCACATGTGTGTCTGTGCATCACTTGAGTGCCTGGTCCCCAAGGAGGAACTGGAGTTACAGACTGTTGTGAGCTGCCATGTGGGTGCTAGGGATCGAATCTGGGTCCTTTCACAAGAGCAGCCAGTGCACTGCACTGCTGTTCCATCTCTCCGGATCCTGTTTGTCTTATTATCATCTAGAACAAGAGAGGCTCTATAGGGAAAGAGGCTGCTGGGACAGGCAGGGGCCCAGGCGGCTGGCCACCAGCATGAGTCATGCCCAGGGTCTTATATTCGGAGACCAGTAAGAGCCTTGGGGTTTCTCATCACATTGAGTCTCCCAGGCAAGTGCCTTCAAGTGGGTGCTGGGAAATAAGGACAGAGAAGACAGACTGACAGAACTAAGTAGACACCAAGGTCAGAGAGGGCAGGAAGTAGGGAAAACTAACAGAAAGGCTACTCAACTGCAGCCCACAGGAGGCCCGTGAAGAAAGCCTGTGACATGCAAAGCTGAGCTGTGTGGTTCAGAAACAAAGGACAGGACAGCCAAGGCTGGGTAGAGACACTGCCTCAAAAAGCCAGGCGGTGGGGCACATCTTTAATTGCAGCACTTGGGAGGCAGGACTGCACAGTAATGAGGGATAGCAGCTCAACTGCCAAGCTGCTGTCTGGGGAGAACGGCAACAGGGGAGCCTCTTATCATTGTGCTTTCCAGAACCCAGCACTACAGCCTCCATGACTACCACTCTTGTGGCCACGAGCCCTTGCCTACACTTTAGTCCTTAGTCCCACTGCATATCTGACCCAAGACAAAGACTTGGCCATTCTCAGCCAGAAGAGAGAGAACCCAGGAAAGGAACAAGAGAAAATGGGGGCTCCCCCAGAGTTACCTCCTCATCCTTCCACTCGGAGAAGTCAATCTTGAAAGAAGGCAGGGAGAACTGCTGGCTAACGCCTCTCTTGTAGTGGACAGTCTCGGACTGCAGAGAAGGGTTCTTACAGCTGTACCTGAGGGCAGCAAGGCAGCCAGCTGACTCCTGTGGAGCCATGTGTGCAGAGCCTGTGCACAGGCCCCCCCCCCCTCTGTTACTTATCTGATATCCAACTGAACCAGCAGCCTTTTGCTTTACAGGGATTGAGAGCCTCAGCCACCCCAGATGGGAGCAGGAAGCAGCCGAGTGGCCCTTGCTCTTATAAGCACCTCCACTGCCAGCTCTGCTTGCTATGAGGCTGCCCAGTCGTATCAAGTGCCCATTTCTTTCAGAACCCACAGCAGCCCAGTATCTTGCTGCCTTCTGGATAGGAAGGACATGCCTACTAGGTATTTGGTGCATTTGCTTTTCTGAGTGATCACAGCGCAATAGTCCCTGTCCCAGCGCCTGCTCCTCAAGAGCCAGTACACAGACATGCCCACACAGTGTGACGTCTTTACTTCAGTGAGGCATGTTCAGAAACGTCCTGCCACCCTCATGAGTATCACGTTCCCTGAACTCCCGTGCTGCTCCACTGCAGCTTTCTCTAGTGACTCAGACTGGCTTCCTGTCTTGCTAGACCCCACAATGCTTCAAGAACCATCCTTTCCCTTATGCAGAGCTCATCTCACACCCAAGGCTGAGCATTAGAAAACAAGAGCTGAGCTAGTGTCTCCATTCATGAATACTAACCATGACCCTCCCTGTTCCCACCCCCACCCATACTGTCCCAGGGCTTCTCTGGGTCTCTAGGACAAAGGCCACACTCAAGCTTGGGAAGCTGGGGGACATCCCTGCTGTTCTTACTGTCAGTGCCAGTGTGGGAGGGAGCCCCACAGGGAGGTCCAGCCTGGATGCAGTAAAAAGCAGCCCAGGACAGGAACCTCAGCAGCCTGGCCTTCAGTTATAAGCTGTGGGACCCCAGAACCACTCTGCTTCAGTTTTCTTGACAGAAGGTTAAGGGGGCCAGGAAAGGGACAGGATTGCCTGGCCTGCAACTCAGGACAGAATATTCCTGCTGGCTGGTTTAGGGTCCCAAGCACAGCCTCTAAAGCTTGGAGCCTCCTGTTTCTCTGTCTTGGTGATTCCTTGCTGATGTCATGCAAGCAAGCAAACTAGGAGGCAAACAGGCCTCATTCAGGTCTCAGAAAAGGTCTACCGGGACTGGATCTCTGGGCACCCATGTCTAACTGGCCATTTAGCTAGCCCATCTGGTAGCAACAGGACCCTGATCTCCTGTATCTCATAGGACACAATAGAACAGCTGAACTGGACTGAGGCCCTCACATCCTCTGGGACAGCTCCAAAGCACCTGCCCAGAATCCAGGGCTCGTGTGCTGTGGCAGCTGAGCTCAAGGACAACTAGAAAGAGGAGCTCTTCTCAACTGTCATCACACTGAAGGCCTGCGAGGGGACAATCCCACAAGGTCATCCCCTCTCGGGCTGTAGCAGGTTGGTAGCTCACCCTACCACTCAGAAGGGAGTTGGCTGGTTGTCCAGGGCCTGAGTCCTAGAGTGAAACCTGGAATTTTCTCAACCAGCAGCCAGCTGTGAGCAGCTATTGTGCCCCCTTCTG
This sequence comes from Acomys russatus, assembly GCF_903995435.1. Classification (NCBI taxonomy): domain Eukaryota; kingdom Metazoa; phylum Chordata; class Mammalia; order Rodentia; family Muridae; genus Acomys; species Acomys russatus. The sequence goes on from NC_067161.1 coordinate 9,476,614, forward strand.
TATGGGAAGCCATTCAAGGACACCACCCATAAGAGCTGAGCTCCCCAAGCCTCATTCCCAGCTGAGAAAACGCGGTACAAGCAGTTAATGTTCTGACCATATCAGCAGGCACGGAGCTGAAGAACACCCAGAGCCCGTGCTCTCTGCCCTCCTCACCGCCAGGCCCAGATCTGACCTTTTCTAAGGTCTTCTCCATGTAGGAAGACACAGACACGCTTCCCCATCTGTGCAGCCACTTAGAGCCGGTGGGCTTTCCTGCTGAGGCAGCCCTGCCAAGCTCATGCTGTGGTTGCAAGCTGCAAACTCATATTGTAAAGAAAATCTCCAAAAGCCCAAATTTATAATTGTGACTACATATACTGCCTCTGTGCCACGCTCCTGGCATAGAGCTCCCAATCTCTTCAAGTTTTCTGGGTGCTGGGTGTCTCTCTATCCAAAGAAGGTGAGTCTATGGCAGATTCTGGAGGAGCTGGACACCAGAAGACCAAGCCACCATCAGTAGCAGGGGACCTTTCAGCCCAATGCCCTCCAGGAAGGGGAAAAAGCTACAGAGTCAGCTGACAAGAAGGCCCACAGCACACTGCAAAGCTTGCAGAGAGCCCAAAGTGCTGCGCCCGGGCACTCACACCGCCATGCCGTTCAAGAACTCCTCCGTTGCCTGGCAATAAATGGTGATAGCAACTCGGGCATCGGCATCAAAGGTGAATTCCAAACTGTAGAGCACGCGGGGCTTCTCTCCGTCCTCTGTGGGGCTGTCCGCATCATCTTTGTACCTACCAACAGTGGGCAGAAGATGGCAGGTCAGGAGCCATAGCCCCCAAGAACTGGCCAGCCCACACAGCTGTGGGCATAAAGCTGGCTCTCAGGTGTGTCTGCTTTGCAGTGGAGGGAGGCCCTGTGGTACAGCAAGGGCCATAGTCTGCTCCCTTTCTTCCTGTCCCAGACACAAGGGACAAGTGTTCTTGCTGTGGATGTCTTAAGTTTAAAGCAGTTCTGTATGCTGCTGGCACCAGACTGACTCATTCCAGGGGAGGCTGCCCATGCACAGTAGGAAACGAAAATATTCCCCGGCCTCCACGCTTGTGATGCAGTGGCACCCAGGAACCAGTGTTTTGCAGACAGGCTAGTAGCCCTGAGGCACAACTGAGGTGGGAGAACCCCTAGTTTGATGGCTCAGGGTCCTGCTACAGAGTGTGAAGCCATGTGAGACCAGAGACTGGGCCCTCTAATACCCCTGCCCTCTTCCCAAGGACCAAACCAGAGCCTCTGCAGCACACAGGGAGTTACCTCACAAGCCGGAGGGAGTCTTTGCGGATGTTTACCAGGCTCCTCAGCGTCTTCACTGGCTCATGGGGGGCAGGGGTGACATAAGGAAACTAGAAGAGAAAAATACAAGTGAGCACAGATGACTCAAAGCAGCAACTCAAAGGCAGAAGTCAAGGGAGACCCCATTCTTCGGCTCTGGTCCCCATATGGGGCTGAACTGATATTAGACACACTACTTAGTCATTACTAAAAGGAGACTCTGGTCTTTTGGCCAAGATGTGGGCTGGGACTGGTTGAGTGACTTGGCCATTTAGGCACAGTTCTCAGCTCTATGCAGAAGTGGCCATGGTTAGGCTCTTAGGACATTCTCCTATGATTGGTTACAGCTCACAGATACCAACAAGACAAGTCAGTTTGCATAACACATCAGCATGTATTTGGGAGGACAATACATGCACATATGTACATGCTTATAATTATGCCCCTATATAAAAGCACATAAGCTGGTGACATGAAGCCCTGGCTGAACCTATGCCTTCTGCCAGCAGCAGTGTGCTGGGGCCTGAAAGGACGCCATCACTGCAGAGATTAAGCTGAGTAAAGCACACGGATTGTACTTCTTCTCTATCACAACCCAATGGATCCCAAACTGTCTCAACATGACGTAAAAACATCTGGAGGCTGAAGAGAGGGCTCAACAGGAATACTGGTTGCTTTTCCAGGAAGTCTCAGAACCCATGTGGCAGCTCACAACCACCTGTATCTCTAGTTCCAGGGATGTGATGCCTTCTTGTGGTGTGCATGGGTCATACATTCAGACACACACATATGCACACAACAATTCTTTTTAAAAATTAAAAAAATTGGGGCTGGAGAGATTGCTCAGTGGTTAAGAGCACTGTCTGTTCCTCCAGAGGTCCTGAGTTCAATTCCCGGCACCCACATGGCAGCTCACAACTGTCTATAATTCCAGTTCCAGAGACATACACAGACATACACGCAGGCAAAACACCAATGAAAAAAATTAATAAGATTGACAGAAGACTCTCAAGAGCTAAGACTCTGAGAGGTGAGGCAACAAATGTGGACAAGAAAAGACGTCCCACTAGTTCCCAGGTAGGAGAGGACAACAGTTGCCCAGCTCCTGGCCTGCAGGATGTACTACAGATCAACACTTTGTGTTAACCACATACTCTGTGACTAACACTACCTAGAAGCTTCTGGTCTGTAGGCACGAGGCCTGAAGGGTGTTGAGGAGGCAGCCATGTTGCATGGAGCACAGTGGAGTTGAGTATCCCTTAGAGGGCCTCCTGTCTTGCCTGTCAGTTAAAACTCTGCTCGGGATTTCCTCCCTGTCTCCTGTTCTTTCTTCTGCACCCTCTTTGTTGGCATCACACCCAGACCTTGCCTCCGTGGCGCTGCCCATCTGTGCAAATCCTCTGCCTCCTGGTGTCACCTAGGCGCTATCGTGCTTTTTCAGTCTTAGGAAAACCTCTGCCCCTCCTTCTCACCCTACCTGACTCGGTCTGCCCATTTCTACAACCCACCCCAATGCCTTTCTTGCCCTAGGCTGAGCCTCCCTCACCTCCTGAGGGTTTATGGAAAAGTCCATTTGACTACCTTGATTCTAACTCATAGGAGGCGTACTGGCTAGTTTTATGAAATTCAGTGCAAGCTGGAGTCATCAGAGAGGAAGCTTCCTCTTACGGAGAAAATGGCTCCCTAAGATCAGACTGTAAACAAGTCTGAAGGACATTTCCATCATTAGCGGTGCTGTGGGCGTTCCCAGCCCACAGCGGGCCGGATTCTCTAAGAAAGCAGGCCGATGCTTCGGGGACCCCTTTCCTCCGACTGGGCTGCCTCTTCCAGCCTTAGTGTGTCCCTAGTCTTACTGCAACCTGATGTGCCATGTTTAGTTGATACCTCTGGGAAGCCTGCCCTTTAGATTTGGGGGAGAATGGTTTGAGGAGGGGTGGACTGGGAGGAAAGGAGGAAGGGGGGGGGGCTGCAGTCAGGATATAATAATAGATGAGAGAACAAAAAGAAAAGCAAACAAACAAACAAACAAAAAAGAAAGCAAAAAACAAGTCCAAGTTTTAAAAAGCAAGCAGGCTGAGTAAGTGAGCAAGCCACGAGGAGCAGGCCAGGAAGCAGCACCCTCCATGGCCTCTGCATCAGCTCCTGCCTCCAGGTTCTGCCCTGTTGGAGTTCCTGCCTTGACTTTCCTTGGTGGACTATAATTTAGGATATGGAAGCCAAAAAAAAAAAAAAAAAACCTTTCCTCCCCAAATTGCTTTTGGTCATGGTGTTTCATCACAGCAATAACCCCAAGACAGGAGGCATATCCTGTGGCACTCCAGCTACTTCCTCAGGAGTCCAGCATATGCTGAAGACCAAGTCAGACACCCTGCTTTGTGAACTGAGCAACTACTGGATTCCTGACTTCCCATTCCCAGCTAGCCATTGTGGAATTAGCTGTATGGCAGCCTGTAAGTCATTCTAATAAATCCCCTTTATAGATAGATAGACAGACAGACAGACTTGTTCTATACATTCTGTTATTTTAAAGAACCCCGACTAATATACCCTCTGACCCACTTCACTTCTCTCCAAATGGCCTGCAGACCCACTGCTTGTGGGTGGCCTGGGATAGGCCACTCCATCTCCTCCACCCCAGAGAGCATAACTCAGTGCAGCCATGGACTCTGCAGTGGGACCCTTTGACTCTCACTTCTTTGCTCACCCCCAACCCCCACCCCCAGCACCCCCCAACTCCTGCTCCCACTGCTCCTGCAATGTTTTCTTCTTTATGATTCCCACCATCTGAGAAATAGGGAACAGTCTGACTTGTCTCCAGCCCTTACCCAAGAGCCCTAGACATACACCAGTTGCCAAAGGTATACTGCAGGAATGGGCAACCATGTTTAAATGTGTCCCTCTGGCAATTAGTAGAGACTTCTAGGCACTCACATTCCCTGTAGGATCATGGCTCTTTCCCACCATTCCACAGAATATGGCTGTCCTTTATGTTCACACAAAAGAAATCTCTGACTTTGTGCAGCCTGGATGGATCAGCTCAATAATGGCTGTTCTGTCCCTCAGTGACACAATCCTGACTGTCTGGTCTCTCAGAGGTAGCGCCAGGACACACTCCAAGTCACATGCCCACTTCCAGCTCTGTCCCATTTGGGGTAACTTGGTACCTGCTGATCCTCACAGCTGGACAGAGGCAACTGAGACATTCTCCCCCACTACTCACCCCAGCTATGAGCGCCAACCCTGCTGAGACCCACCTGGACTGGACGGCTGCCCAGGAAATTTAGATCCATGTTCTCTCCAAAGAGGTAGCCTTCAGGGTGGGGGGTGTCAAATTTCTCGCCTCCCATGAAAAAGTGTGAAGCGAAGTAGTTTCCTGCTTAAAAAAGAAGACATGTTTGTTCAGAGAACATGGTGGCTAGCACAGCTCTGTGGGAACAGCCAAGAAGCCCCTGGGGGCTTCATTCTATGTGGCTCATGTTGTTTTGGCTCTGCCCTCCACCAGCCTTCGGCACACCATTAGCCTCTACAGCCTGCCTCTCCCTGGTCACAGATGACAGGTAGTTCGGGATTTGAAGGTCATTGTCTTCAGGAGTCAGGTAAGTCGTATCCCTAACCACCAATGACACGTTCAAGTTTTTCCCTTTACCCTTGCTTGGAAATTGGAAGGGTCTTTGTCGGTGTGATTGGTTATGATGAAATCCAAGTGACTAAGGAAACTCTAAATCCTGCGGCGACATATGCATAAAGCAGGGAAGTCTGGACACAGATGTGCACAGAGGGAAGAAAGTGAGTGAAGACCCAGGCTAAGACTGGAAGGAAGCAGCTACCAGAGCAGGAATGCCCGGGACTGGAGCCTCGAGAAGCTAAGAGCAAGGAAGGATCCTCCTTCAACCTTCCCTGGGAGCACAGCCCTGTAACATCTTGATTCCTGATGACTGGCATCAAGAACACACAGCAGTCGATGGCCGAAAGTCACGTGGCATAGCTTCTCCATGAGTCCACACACAATTCTTGACCCCACACTGTCTGTGCTAGGTGACCATGGGCCCACAAATGTTAGGGCTGTTGTGACTGTACATGCCTCAGCTTCATGAGTCAGGAATTTCTGGGTCTCTAAGGCCATGAGTGTTCTTCTTATGGTCCTAGTGGGAATTCTGGGCCTCTCAAGCAACCAGGAACACCCAACACGGATCTGTGACTTTCCTAAGAATTACAACCCCAGTGATGGGAGGACAGACAAGGCCAGTGAGGCAAGTCAGGGCGCAGTAGATAATACCAGACAGTTCTTCCCCAGGGTAGGAGCCCAGAACCAGGAAGCCAGCTCCCTGACTCCAAGAGCAGCAGGCAGGGCCTAACCTCAACTCTAACGCTGACCTGCCATGCGCACCAGACAGTCAACTGTGGTCAAACAAAAAGAAGAATATAATAACTAGTTCAACCATAACACATGTTTTATTTTGTTTTGCTTTTCGAGACACCGTTTCTCTGTGTAGTCTTGGCTGTCCTGGACTCACTTTGTAGACCAGGCTGGCCTCAAACTCACAGAGATCTGCCTGCCTCTGCCTCGCAAGTGCTGGGATTAAAGGCATGTGCCACCACGCCTGGCCAACACATAGGTTTTACAGATTGTCTCACTGTGCTCCATAAAAGACCTGCACACACCGGCATGGAGCAGGACGACTTATACACATGTGGAATTATATGTGCTAGTGAGGTCAGAAGAGCACACTGTATGCTGACTCCTGTGTGGAGAGACATACTACATAAGCTGTGATACCAAACAGAATGGTCTCAAAAGACATGTCTGAACGGCTATGACAGAAAGCTATGTGTGGGAAGGATTGTAAACTTTGTCACAGGTGAAAGCAATCTTGGCGGGCTTTGTCCTTGGACACACTACTGGGTGGAGCCGCCCTGGGCCTGGAATTCAGGAGGTGGACCTGGGGACTCCACCTGGACTATTGTGTTTCTAACTGACCCTCAATGGGAGAGGTAGACCGCCCTTGCACATGAGAGACAGACAGGCGGAGAGGACAGAGAGGAGCAGCAGATTGAGACCAGGCTTGAGCGCACGTGGATTGGGAAGAGGATCAGCAAACAGGCCGGACCAGCGCGCAGGCCAGAGACACCTAGGGAGGGACCCGTCCCATAGAACGGATACCGGAAGGTTCACTCTTGTTTCCCTTTAACCTTTTTTCCCTTTTGTGTAAGCTAGTTGGGTTCTATAATAAAGTTTAATTGTTAAGAAACAGAGCCAACAGCTATGTGACGGCCAAGAGAAGGGCCAAAGCCCTGCTTTCTGCTCCGCCATGGGTCTTTGCAGTAAACCTGTAACATGCAGCTTCAAGTCAATACAGAGAAAGACTGCAACAAGGACAAGGACATCTGCCCACATCACCTGCAGCCACAGCCACCACGAGGACAAGGACACCCGCCCACATCACCTGCAGCCACAGCCACCACGAGGACAAGGACACCGCCCACATCACCTGCAGCCATAGCCACCACGAGGACAAGGACACCCGCCCACATCACCTGCAGCCACAGCCACCACGAGGACAAGGACACCCGCCCACATCACCTGCAGCCACAGCCACCACGAGGACAAGGACACCCGCCCACATCACCTGCAGCCACACTGCCACCACGAGGATAAGGACACCTGCCCACATCACCTGCAGCCACAGCCACCACGAGGACAAGGACACCCGCCCACATCACCTGCAGCCACAGCCACCACGAGGACAAGGACACCCGCCCACATCACCTGCAGCCACAGCCACAACGAGGACAAGGACACCCGCCCACATCACCTGCAGCCACAGCCACCACGAGGACAAGGACATCCGTCCACATCACCTGCAGCCACAGCCACCACGAGGACAAGGACACCCGCCCACATCACCTGCAGCCACAGCCACCACGAGGACAAGGACACCCGCCCACATCACCTACAGCCACAGCCACCACGAGGACAAGGACACCCGCCCACATCACCTGCAGCCACAGCCACCACGAGGACAAGGACACCCGCCCACATCACCTGCAGCCACAGCCACCACGAGGACAAGGACACCCGCCCACATCACCTGCAGCCACAGCCACCACGAGGACAAGGACACCCGCCCACATCACCTGCAGCCACAGCCACCACGAGGACAAGGACACCCGCCCACATCACCTGCAGCCACAGCCACCACGAGGACAAGGACACCCGCCCACATCACCTGCAGCCACAGCCACCACGAGGACAAGGACACCCGCCCACATCACCTGCAGCCACAGCCACCACGAGGACAAGGACACCCGCCCACATCACCTGCAGCCACAGCCACCACGAGGACAAGGACACCCGCCCACATCACCTGCAGCCACAGCCACAACGAGGACAAGGACACCCGCCCACATCACCTGCAGCCACAGCCACCACGAGGACAAGGACATCCGTCCACATCATCTGCAGCCACAGCCACCACGAGGACAAGGACACCCGCCCACATCACCTGCAGCCACAGCCACCACGAGGACAAGGACACCCGCCCACATCACCTACAGCCACAGCCACCACGAGGACAAGGACACCCGCCCACATCACCTGCAGCCACAGCCACCACGAGGACAAGGACACCCGCCCACATCACCTGCAGCCACAGCCACCACGAGGACAAGGACACCCGCCCACATCACCTGCAGCCACAGCCACCACGAGGACAAGGACACCCGCCCACATCACCTGCAGCCACAGCCACCACGAGGACAAGGACACCCGCCCACATCACCTGCAGCCACAGCCACCACGAGGACAAGGACACCCGCCCACATCACCTGCAGCCACAGCCACCACGAGGACAAGGACACCCGCCCACATCACCTGCAGCCACAGCCACAACGAGGACAAGGACACCCGCCCACATCACCTGCAGCCACAGCCACCACGAGGACAAGGACATCCGTCCACATCACCTGCAGCCACAGCCACCACGAGGACAAGGACACCTGCCCACATCACCTGCAGCCACAGCCACCACGAGGACAAGGACACCCGCCCACATCACCTGCAGCCACAGCCACCACGAGGACAAGGACACCCGCCCACATCACCTGCAGCCACAGCCACCACGAGGACAAGGACACCCGCCCACATCACCTGCAGCCACAGCCACCACGAGGACAAGGACACCCGCCCACATCACCTGCAGCCACAGCCACCACGAGGACAAGGACACCCGCCCACATCACCTGCAGCCACAGCCACCACGAGGACAAGGACACCCGCCCACATCACCTGCAGCCACAGCCACCACGAGGACAAGGACATCCGTCCACATCACCTGCAGCCACAGCCACCACGAGGACAAGGACACCCGCCCACATCACCTGCAGCCACAGCCACCACGAGGACAAGGACACCCGCCCACATCACCTACAGCCACAGCCACCACGAGGACAAGGACACCCGCCCACATCACCTGCAGCCACAGCCACCACGAGGACAAGGACACCCGCCCACATCACCTGCAGCCACAGCCACCACGAGGACAAGGACACCCGCCCACATCACCTGCAGCCACAGCCACCACGAGGACAAGGACACCCGCCCACATCACCTGCAGCCACAGCCACCACGAGGACAAGGACACCCGCCCACATCACCTGCAGCCACAGCCACCACGAGGACAAGGACACCCGCCCACATCACCTGCAGCCACAGCCACCACGAGGACAAGGACACCCGCCCACATCACCTGCAGCCACAGCCACCACGAGGACAAGGACACCCGCCCACATCACCTGCAGCCACAGCCACAACGAGGACAAGGACACCCGCCCACATCACCTGCAGCCACAGCCACCACGAGGACAAGGACATCCGTCCACATCACCTGCAGCCACAGCCACCACGAGGACAAGGACACCTGCCCACATCACCTGCAGCCACAGCCACCACGAGGACAAGGACACCCGCCCACATCACCTGCAGCCACAGCCACCACGAGGACAAGGACACCCGTCCACATCACCTGCAGCCACAGCCACCAAGAAGACAAGGACACCCGCCCACATCACCTGCAGCCACACTGCCACCAGTGTGTAGCCCTGGCTGTCCTGGAACTCATTCTGTGTAAACCAGGCTGGCTTCAAACTCACAGAAATCTACCTGCCTCTGCTTCTCAAGTGCTGGGAGCTGAGACTAAAGGTGTGTGCCACCACTGCCCAGAATTATTACACGCTCTTAAGCACTGAGCCATCTCTCCAGCCCAGCTGTTATTTCAACTCTTGGCAGGGATGATGGATTCTATTCCCACACAACCTTGGCACTCCTGTGGTTCCACATGTCCCAGAAGGGCCTCTGGGCAACCAAGCTGGAAGTGCACACTTCTCTGGGCAAAAAGGGATGAAGCACACAGTCCCAAGTGAGCAAGGAGAAAGATCCATGTCACAAGATCGTCTGTCCAGTCAGGGATGCAGGAAAAGGAGATTTTCTCCACAATAAGTGTTACTGCTCTTTTAGCTGGGCTGATGGCACCAGGACAGGTGGCAGCATAGAGCTCAGGTGGCAATGAGGGCCCAGCCTGACTCAGGCCATTTGGGCAGCTGCTTCAAGAACAGCTAGCAGCTCGCTCCCACACGTCAGCAAAGCAGTGGGCAGAGAGGAACTGCAGAAGCTCTCAGTGGCTGGGCGGGCTCTAAGGGTGACTGCCTAGATGGCAGTCGAGTGGGGTGGTGGTGTCCAGCCATGAATTCCTTCCTCAGGAAGAAGGGAGGCCGCTTTCCCCAGCGCTACAGCTCAGAACAAGCAGCCAGTCTCAGGCGTCCTTCAGTGAAGCA